>NC_057800.1:68496149-68706268 GCF_018294505.1 Triticum aestivum | reverse complement strand
CCTCGGCTACACCCTCTGCACCAACTGGAGCGAGAAGGGAGCCACCACCGCGAGCCCGACGACTCCTTCTTCCTCCTACTGCCGTCTTCGTCTCCGATGCCGATTCACCGCCGTTGGTCCTCCCCGAGCCCGCTAGCGCACACCTACAGGCTCACGGTGAGCAGCCGCATCGCCTCCCCCTCTCTTCGGCCTCTCCCCGTAGCCGCAGCCGCCGCTTTTGCCGCACCCGAACACCTCACCGCCGATGAGCTCGTAGTCGTGCCCTCGCTGCCCGTCGAGCTCTACCGAGCTCGGGGTCGTGCTCAGCCCGCCCGTGCGAGCCCGAAGCACCCATCCCCGCGCTCTGCCGAGCCCTGTAGCGCCGTTCCTGATCGTGGACGAACTCCGGCGAGGTTCCCGAGCTCGCCGCCGTCACCTCCGTCCACCCCCGGCCTCGTAACCACTCCGGTTGGACGCGGCGTCATCCTCCCGTTCGCGCGCGCCAGGTCGCGCGAAAAACGGACGCCCGTAGGCGAATCCCGACGCTCTCCTGGCCGCTCCGCCGTGGTTTCGGCTCGTCGGAGCCACTCCGGCGCCCGCTGCCGACGTGGCCAGTCAGGGCCACCCCCTGGGTCACTGCCAGCGGGCCCCGCGGGCCCCTGTTGACTAAGTCGACTCAGTCAACTGTGCTGACTGGGCACACAGTGTCTCTGACACGCGGGCCCCATCGCATATTTTTGTTAAATAAACGTTTTTTTTTCTAAATAAAAATGATTAATTAAAACGTTAATTAAATTAGTTAGTTAGTTAGTACTAACCAGTCACTGACTGCTGGGGCCCACGCCCCCTAACTAACCCTGTTAGCTTAGTTAAGCCTCTGTTAGACAGAGAGGCTGACAGGTGGGTCCCACCTGTCAGTTTGACTGGTCAGCAGAGCTGACGCAATGCTGACGTCACTACTGACGCAATAAACCTTTTCTGCTTTTAAAATAATTCAGAAATTGGTTTAAACTTTGAAAATCCGTAACTTTTAAACCGTAACTCCGATGAAAATGTTTTCTATATGAAAGTTGCTCAGAAAAATCCAACAAATCCGAATACGCGGTCCGTTCATCTGTCACATGCCCCTAGCATGCTGAACATGGAACTTTCCCCCTTCGGTCATCTGTCTGACACAGGTCTGGAACCGGGAACACCTTCCCGGTTGATTTCCCCCTTCACCTATAACGTCTAGGACCGCGTTAGAGCACGCTTAGCGCTACGTATCGTCATGTCATGCTTAGTGTTACCTCTGTTTGCTATGTATTTACTGTTTCTTCCCCCTCTTCTCTCCGGTAGACCCCGAGGCCGGTGATGCCCCGGTGATCGACTACGTCGTCGACAACGACCCCTCCTTGCCAGATCAACCAGGCAAGCCCCCCCCCCTTTGATCATCCCGATATCGCCCATTCCATTCTCTCATGCTTGCATTAGATTTTGCTACTGTTATTGTTTGCACCTATTCTGATGCATAGCCTGCTTTTGTATCTGCTGTGGTACCTTACCTGCTTATCCTAAACTGCTTAGTATAGGTTGGTTAGAGACCCATCAGTGACCCCCCCCCACTTGACTCGACTGCCCCGCTGGATTATCAGAAGACCCGATCAACGGGATCGAAGACCAGGACCCGACACCTCACGTCACATCACGCCCCTTCGTTGCTCGACTCTGCAGTGTTACTATTGAGTGCCGAGGGTGAGACCTCTACAACACTTCTGATGTTAACCTATAGTGTAGCTATTCGGTCGTGGTCATCAAGGGTGATTTCCTCTTTAACCACTTCCGATACGACTCTGTCGTGCAACCCCTCAAGTGTGAACCGAGGGTGATTCCTCTACGTTCTCCTTGATGATTACATTGAGTGGAACCCACCGAGGGTGATTCCTTGGGTTTTCCTCTTGATGTTTGGACACACGGATACTTGGACTTTACATCTGTTACTTGAAAAGTGATGTGGAGACGGGTTGACCTGGAAGGTGCCCGTGAGATAATTACGAGGCATGGCCGGGCATTCTTAGCCCTTGCCGCAAGTCCTCGAGACGGGGCAACGGGGTCACTTCTTTCGTGAGTCTCTGCTTGTTACCGCGCGTTCCTAATCCACTACGATTTGGATATTTGATCCGAGGGGCCTCTGGCCTGATAGCACTAACCATCACGTGGGCATAGTATGGGCGTTCTGCGTCGTATACATCAGCCAAAGCTTAATAGACGTCAGCGACTGAGTGGCGCGCGCCGGGTTGGACTGCGTAAGCGCCTGCCTTGTTGAAGGAGGTAGCTAGGTCTGCTCACCGGCCGCGTACGCAACGTGCAGGAGTTTCCGGGGAGATGGCCCATGACCCCTGGGGGCATAGGTTTAGTCCGGCGTGCTGACCTCTCTGTTAAGTCTAGGTCGGGTTGCGGCGTATTGTTTGGCCGAGGCCGGGCATGACCCTGGAAAGTGTGTCCGGTCGGAGTTAAGCGAGCGTGGTGGGTAAGTTGGTGCACCCCTGCAGGGAAGAACTAATCTATGCATAGCTTGTCCTACGGTAACGGACACTTGGAGTTGTATCCCGATCGATACAACTAGAACTGGATACTTGTGATGAGAACTGGATGGTGATGAGGATTTGATTGTGATGATAACTGGATAGTATGGCTCTGGGATTGCTTTCTTGCAGGGAGTCGAGAAAGGATCTCTGGCCGGGGTTGATAACACTACTACCACTTTACTTTATGCTACTCTACACCCTCCTGTTTGCTGCAAGATGGTGGTTTCCAGAAGATGCTAGTCTTCGATAGGACTAGACCTTCTCTTTATTCTGGCATTTCTGCAGCCCAGTCCACATATACAGCCTTCCTTTGATAATGTTGCATATGTAGTGTAGATCCTTGCTTGCGAGTACTTTGGATGAGTACTCACGGTTGCTTTGCTCCCCCTTTCCCCCCTTCTTTCTTCTTTCTGGTTGTTGCAACCAGATGGTGGAGTCCAGGAGCCAGATGCCACCTTTGACGACTGCTGCTACCCCGAGGGTGCCTACTACCACGTGACGGACGCCGACGACCAAGAGTAGTTAGGAGGCTCCCAGGCAGGAGGCCTTGCCTTTTCGATCGTTGTTGTTTTGTGCTAGCCTTCTTAAGGCAAACTTGTCTAACTCATGTCTGTGCTCAAATATTGTTGCTTCCGCTGACTCTTTTGTTTTCGAGCTTATGTATTCGAGCCCTCGAGGCCCCTGGCTTGTAATATAAAGCTTGTATTATTTTAATTTGTGTCTAGAGTTGTGTTGTGATATCTTCCCGTGAGTCCTTGATCTTGATCGTACACATTTGCGTGTATGATTAGTGTACGATTGAATCGAGGGCGTCACAAGTTGGTATCAGAGCCGACTGCCTGTAGGTAGCCCCCTTTCCAACTCCTTGGCCGAAGTTGAGTCTAGTCACTGAAAACTTTTACTAACATTGGCTGTGTGGCTTACGGGCCCACGTCGCTATTGGGTGGTATTAGCATCTTTTACTCCTCGTCTATACTCTGGGACTCTGAACTCTCTTCTACTCGGGTTAAATGATTTTACTAACATTAGGATCCCGTGACCACATTCACCCCGAAGTTGGATGAAGCCATAGTTATTCCTTAGGATAGCTTTTTGAGTAGTGCACACCCTGTCGTGTTGACTACGGAGTGGAATCCATCGTACCTCCTTCATTATGCATGTTTTCATCATGAATGATCCTTATCTTTGCAAATGCTCAATGCTGAACTACCCCTGTTACATGTTAGCAGGATGGTTAGACCCGCTGGTCGTGGCTGTGGTGCCAACGACCCACCACCGCCTGAATTCTTTACTGGAATGAGGCAACAGTTCGAGTTAACTCGCCAGTTCATGGAAGGAATGATGTCTCAGTTTCCTCGTCCGAACATGAATCAACATCCAACCCGAGTAACTCTGCAGGACTTCATGCGCCTCAACCCATCTATCTACCGCAGCTCAACTCAACCCCTTGATGCTGATGACTGGCTCCGCGACATCACATATGAAATGGAGTCTGCTAGTGTTGCCCCTGCCAGCTATGTCACCTTCGCATCTTTCTTTCTGAAGGGTCCTGCTGCTCAATGGTGGGACAGCCACAGGCATACCCTACCTGCTGGAACGGTCATTACTTGGCCGGATTTCCAAGCTGCCTTCCGTGCCCGTTTCATTCCTCAGGGAACCATGGACAGGAAGAAGCGAGAGTTCCGCAACCTCACCCAAGGCAACAAGACTGTAGATGCTTATCAACGGGAATTTCTGGACTTGTCACGTTATGCTGAAGAAGACATTGCAACTGATGCTCGTAAGCAAGAGAAGTTTCGTGATGGACTTCACCCTGATATTAAGCTAGCATTGCTCGTTCATGACTTTGCCGACTTCGCCACCCTGGTGAACAAGGCTATTCAGGTTGAGACTGGTCTTCAGGAACACCAGGGATCCCTCAGGCGTAGCCGTGATGCGGGCCCATCTTCGGGCCCGTCAGCGCAGAAGCGTCGGATATGGATTCCCCACAGCATGTATCGTCCAACTGCACCTGCACCAAGACAGTCCTATGTTGCACCTCGTCTGCCTCCTCAACCGCAGAGGCAGCCCCTTCGGGCTGTACCGCCCCAAGCTTATGCTCCCAATCCCAATGATGGTCTGTGCTTCAAGTGTGGCCTTCCAGGTCACCGCTCCAGGAAATGCCCTCAGAATCAGAATCAGCTGGCTCTGTCTTCAACTGACCGTAACAATCAGCCCCATAACAACAATGCCAGACCTTATGGTCGTGGTCAGGCTAATCATATTGATCTGAATGAAGCTCAAGACCAGCCTGCCACTGTGATGGGTACTCTCCTTGTTAATTCAGTACCAGCTTCTGTTTTGTTTGATTCAGGAGCATCACATTCATTCATGTCAGAAAATTTTGCTTACGCACATGACATTCGATGCGAGCCCATGAACACTCCGATAGTGGTACGCACCCCTGCGGGCCGATGTCAAACTACCATGATTGGTCGCGACGTTCCTGTTGAAATTGAAGGGTTGGAATTCCTTGTTTCTCCCATTATTCTGGAGTCTTCCAATATTGACCTCATTCTGGGAATGGAATGGTTGAAAGCGCATACTGCCTCTATCGTTTGCGCTACCAAGGTCGTTCACCTCCTACATCCTTCAGATGAGATTGTAACCTACCATGCTCAGCTTGTTCAAAACGCTGAAGCACGACTTTATGCTTTGAATGCGTTGAACGCGGCACCTCTTGAGGGAATTGAAAAGATTCCAGTCGTTCGCAACTTCCAAGACGTATTTCCAGAAGAACTTCCAGGAATACCCCCTGCCCGGGCTGTCGAGTTCGTCATCGACTTGAAACCAGGCACCGTTCCTATTGCAAAACGACCCTACAAGATGCCACCTCATGAACTCCTTGAGCTTAAGGAGGAAATCGACAAATCTCTTCACAAGGGTTTCATTCGTCCAAGTTCCTCTGCTTGGGGAGCACCTTCTCTCTTCGTCAAGAAGAAGGACGGTACGAACCGTTTGGTCCAAGACTATCGTCCTATCAACCAAGCTACAATTCAAAACAAATATCCCCTTCCTCGGATCAATGATCTGTATGATCAACTGGCTGGTTCATCGATATTCTCTAAACTCGACTTGAGGTTGGGTTACCACCAGATCCGTGTTCGTGAAGAGGATATTCCAAAGACCGCATTTGTGACTCGTTATGGTTCTTACGAGTACACCGTCATGTCATTCGGTTTAACCAATGCTCCAGCTACATTCTCTCGTCTGATGAACTATATATTCATGGATTACCTCGACAAGTTCGTCGTAGTCTATCTGGATGATATACTGGTATATTCGAAGAATAAAGAAGAACATGCTGAACATCTTCGTCTTGTTCTGGAGAAGCTTCGAGAGCATCAACTTTATGCCAAGTATTCCAAGTGTGAATTCTGGTTACCCGAAGTCACCTACCTTGGTCATGTTATCTCCAAGGATGGTATTGCCGTCAACCCAGAGCGCGTTCAGGCTATTCTTGACTGGACCCCTCCGAAGACTGTCAAGCAAGTCAGGAGCTTTCTCGGACTGGCCAGCTATTGTCGCCGCTTTGTCGAGAACTTCTCCAAGATTGCCAAGCCACTGACTAATCTGCTTCACAAAGGCGTTAAGTTCGATTGGACAGACAAATGTCAGGAAAGTTTCCAGGCACTCAAGGATAAACTGACTTCTGCCCCAGTGCTTGCTCCCCCTGATTCTCGCAAGGACTTTGTCATCTATTGTGACGCTTCACGTCAAGGATTAGGCTGTGTTCTAATGCAAGAGCGCAGGGTGATTGCCTATGCCTCCCGTCAAGTGCGTCCTCACGAAGAAAACTACCCGGTTCATGACCTTGAGCTTGCAGCGGTTATCTTTGCATTGAAGCTATGGCGACAATACCTTCTCGGTAATCGTTGTGAGATCTTCACTGATCATCAGAGTCTGAAGTACCTGTTTACTCAGCCAGATCTGAACCTCCGTCAGCAGCGATGGATGGAAGCTATTGCTGACTACAACTGCGGTATATCTTATACACCTGGCAAGGCTAATGTAATGGCCGATGCCCTAAGCCGAAAGTCTTATTGCAATAATCACCAGGTCTACAAAGCTCAACCCCGCCTTTATGAAGAGCTATGCAAGCTGAACCTTCAACTAGTTCCACAGGGTTCTCTGAATAACCTTGTTTTGGAACCAACTCTTCTGAAAGCAATCAAGTCTGCTCAAGCCAAAGATGCTCATGTTGATCTGATGAAAAAGGATCTTGCCTTAGAGAAATCCAGAGATTTCTCACTTGGTGAAGATGGAACCTTATACTTCAGAGATCGCATTGTCGTACCCCGGTTCGAGCTTATGACAGAGAAGGTGATGAAAGAAGCACATGACACCCCTCTCTCTATTCATCCGGGAAGTACCAAGATGTATCTAGACATCCGTCAGAAGTACTGGTGGTCTAAGATGAAGCAAGACATTGCTCGATATATTGAAGAATGTGACGTTTGCCGTCGCGTCAAAGCAGAACATCAAAAACCGGCTGGACTTCTACAACCGCTTCCGATTCCTGAATGGAAGTGGGATAAGATCCAAATGGACTTCGTCACTGGCCTTCCCAAGTCTCAGAAAGGTAACGATGCTATCTTTGTCGTCATCGACCAATTCTCGAAGGTTGCTCACTTTCTGCCAGTCAAGGAGACTATCACTGCTAGTCAATTGGCAACCTTGTATATCTCCCGAATTGTGTCACTCCACGGCATTCCGAAGGAGATCAGTTCAGACCGCGGCAGTATTTTCACTTCTAAGTTCTGGGATAGTTTCCAAGAGGCAATGGGAACTCATATTACCTGGAGCACTGCTTATCATCCCCAATCCCAAGGCCAAGTCGAGCGAGTCAATCAAATTCTTGAAGACATGCTTCGAGCTTGTGTTATTTCTTTCGGCAAGAAGTGGGAAGAATCTCTCCCTTATGCGGAGTTCTCTTATAACAACAGCTATCAAGCCAGCTTGAAGATGGCACCCTTTGAAGTGCTTTATGGACGTAAGTGCCGAACCCCTCTGAATTGGTCAGAAACTGGGGAACGAGCACTCATTGGTCCGGACATTATTCAACAAGCTGAAGAGCAGGTTCGCATTGTCCGGGATAATCTCAAGGCGGCCCAATCCCGCCAGAAGAGCAACTATGACCGGAAACACTGGGGTTCAACTTATCAACCTGGTGAACAAGCTTATCTGCGTGTCACTCCTTTGAGAGGCACTCATCGGTTCGGAGTCAAGGGAAAGTTAGCTCCTCGCTACATTGGTCCCTTCCGTATTCTCGCCCGTCGTGGACTGGTGGCTTATCAACTGGAGTTGCCACCTCAGTTCTCTCACGTTCATGACGTCTTCCATGTGTCGCAACTTCGTCGATGCTTCAAGGATCCGGAACGTGAAGTGGATCCGGAATTGATTGAAATTCAAGATGATCTCACATACAAGGAGCATCCGATCTGCATTCTTGAAGAAGCTGAACGTCGAACCCGCCAGAAGGTTACTAAGTTCCTCAAGGTGCAATGGTCGAATCATACTAAAGAGGAAGCCACTTGGGAACGCGAAGATAACCTCCGGGCTGAATACCCCGATCTTTTCCCTTCTACCTCTTAATTCTCGGGACGAGAATTTCTTTTAGAGGAGGAGAGTTGTAACACCCCGGTGTAATGATGCTACAGTAACCCCTGGGGTTAAGTTAATCTTTTTGCTAAACATGTTCCTGATCATAATTGTCTCCTTTCTCTTTTAAATTCCAGTTGAATTCAAATTCAAATTTTGTCTGAAATTCAAAATGCTCAGACATGAAAACAAAAATGTTCATCATGTGCAGAATAATCCACAACTAATTTTGGTGGTGAACCAACATTTTTGCAAAAAGGTTTGAGTGGCCTAAGCTACTTCAAACAGTGGCCTAAGAAATAAATTAAATGCCTTTTTAATTTATGAAAATGGCAAACTATTTCTAAAGCCTCACAATCTTTTTGGGCAGTGCCTAATAATTCTTTGAGATTATTTTGTCCAATGGCATAATTTTTTGCAAAGTCTTTATTGGCTAAAAGAAAAAGAAAATGCAAAAGCTGTTTAAAAAAAAGGGAAAAGAAGAGGGGGAGGGAGAGCCCTGGCCTCCCCTTGGGCCTCGGCGACCCACAGCCCCCTGCCCCCCCCCTTGGCCCCCCAACCAGCCCAGCCGGCCCAACCTCCCCGGTCGCTCTCCCCTCCCTCCTGTTCCCCCGATGCGCGCCGCTACAGGGGCTCGTCGCCGCCGAACCACCTCGTCGGCCATGCCGCTACAGGCGCCGTGGGAGGATAAGGGCAGCCCCGACGCCTCTGCTCCCTCCCCAGTCGCCCACTTGCCCCTTCTCCCCCTCGTCGCTCTCTCCCTCGCTCTCCAGATCCCCTCCTCTCCTCAACCGGCGCCGCCGTCGCCATGGATGTGCCGTAGCCGCGGACACCGGCCACCCCGCGCCTCGCCAACACGTCCACGAGACGCGCCGCCCTCGGCTACACCCTCTGCACCAACTGGAGCGAGAAGGGAGCCACCACCGCGAGCCCGACGACTCCTTCTTCCTCCTACTGCCGTCTTCGTCTCCGATGCCGATTCACCGCCGTTGGTCCTCCCCGAGCCCGCTAGCGCACACCTACAGGCTCACGGTGAGCAGCCGCATCGCCTCCCCCTCTCTTCGGCCTCTCCCCGTAGCCGCAGCCGCCGCTTTTGCCGCACCCGAACACCTCACCGCCGATGAGCTCGTAGTCGTGCCCTCGCTGCCCGTCGAGCTCTACCGAGCTCGGGGTCGTGCTCAGCCCGCCCGTGCGAGCCCGAAGCACCCATCCCCGCGCTCTGCCGAGCCCTGTAGCGCCGTTCCTGATCGTGGACGAACTCCGGCGAGGTTCCCGAGCTCGCCGCCGTCACCTCCGTCCACCCCCGGCCTCGTAACCACTCCGGTTGGACGCGGCGTCATCTTCCCGTTCGCGCGCGCCAGGTCGCGCGAAAAACGGACGCCCGTAGGCGAATCCCGACGCTCTCCTGGCCGCTCCGCCGTGGTTTCGGCTCGTCGGAGCCACTCCGGCGCCCGCCGCCGACGTGGCCAGTCAGGGCCACCCCCTGGGTCACTGCCAGCGGGCCCCGCGGGCCCCTGTTGACTAAGTCGACTCAGTCAACTGTGCTGACTGGGCACACAGTGTCTCTGACACGCGGGCCCCATCGCATATTTTTGTTAAATAAACGTTTTTTTTTCTAAATAAAAATGATTAATTAAAACGTTAATTAAATTAGTTAGTTAGTTAGTACTAACCAGTCACTGACTGCTGGGGCCCACGCCCCCTAACTAACCATGTTAGCTTAGTTAAGCCTCTGTTAGACAGAGAGGCTGACAGGTGGGTCCCACCTGTCAGTTTGACTGGTCAGCAGAGCTGACGCAATGCTGACGTCACTACTGACGCAATAAACCTTTTCTGCTTTTAAAATAATTCAGAAATTGGTTTAAACTTTGAAAATCCGTAACTTTTAAACCGTAACTCCGATGAAAATGTTTTCTATATGAAAGTTGCTCAGAAAAATCCAACAAATCCGAATACGCGGTCCGTTCATCTGTCACATGCCCCTAGCATGCTGAACATGGAACTTTCCCCCTCCGGTCATCTGTCTGACACAGGTCCGGAACCGGGAACACCTTCCCGGTTGATTTCCCCCTTCACCTATAACGTCTAGGACCGCGTTAGAGCACGCTTAGCGCTACGTATCGTCATGTCATGCTTAGTGTTACCTCTGTTTGCTATGTATTTACTGTTTCTTCCCCCTCTTCTCTCCGGTAGACCCCGAGGCCGCTGATGCCCCGGTGATCGACTACGTCGTCGACAACGACCCCTCCTTGCCAGATCAACCAGGCAAGCCCCCCCCTTTGATCATCCCGATATCGCCCATTCCATTCTCTCATGCTTGCATTAGATTTTGCTACTGTTATTGTTTGCACCTATTCTGATGCATAGCCTGCTTTTGTATCTGCTGTGGTACCTTACCTGCTTATCCTAAACTGCTTAGTATAGGTTGGTTAGAGACCCATCAGTGACCCCCCCCACTTGCCTCGACTGCCCCGCTGGATTATCAGAAGACCCGATCAACGGGATCGAAGACCAGGACCCGACACCTCACGTCACATCACGCCCCTTCGTTGCTCGACTCTGCAGTGTTACTATTGAGTGCCGAGGGTGAGACCTCTACAACACTTCTGATGTTAACCTGTAGTGTAGCTATTCGGTCGTGGTCATCGAGGGTGATTTCCTCTTTAACCACTTCCGATACGACTCTGTCGTGCAACCCCTCAAGTGTGAACCGAGGGTGATTCCTCTACGTTCTCCTTGATGATTACATTGAGTGGAACCCACCGAGGGTGATTCCTTGGGTTTTCCTCTTGATGTTTGGACACACGGATACTTGGACTTTACATCTGTTACTTGAAAAGTGATGTGGAGACGGGTTGACCTGGAAGGTGCCCGTGAGATAATTACGAGGCGTGGCCGGGCATTCTTAGCCCTTGCCGCAAGTCCTCGAGACGGGGCAACGGGGTCACTTCTTTCGTGAGTCTCTGCTTGTTACCGCGCGTTCCTAATCCACTACGATTTGGATATTTGATCCGAGGGGCCTCTGGCCTGATAGCACTAACCATCACGTGGGCATAGTATGGGCGTTCTGCGTCGTATACATCAGCCAAAGCTTAATAGACGTCAGCGACTGAGTGGCGCGCGCCGGGTTGGACTGCGTAAGCGCCTGCCTTGTTGAAGGAGGTAGCTAGGTCTGCTCACCGGCCGCGTACGCAACGTGCAGGAGTTTCCGGGGAGATGGCCCATGACCCCTGGGGGCATAGGTTTAGTCCGGCGTGCTGACCTCTCTGTTAAGTCTAGGTCGGGTTGCGGCGTATTGTTTGGCCGAGGCCGGGCATGACCCTGGAAAGTGTGTCCGGCCGGAGTTAAGCGAGCGTGGTGGGTAAGTTGGTGCACCCCTGCAGGGAAGAACTAATCTATGCATAGCCTGTCCTACGGTAACGGACACTTGGAGTTGTATCCCGATCGATACAACTAGAACTGGATACTTGTGATGAGAACTGGATGGTGATGAGGATTTGATTGTGATGATAACTGGATAGTATGGCTCTGGGATTGCTTTCTCGCAGGGAGTCGAGAAAGGATCTCTGGCCGGGGTTGATAACACTACTACCACTTTACTTTATGCTACTCTACACCCTCCTGTTTGCTGCAAGATGGTGGTTTCCAGAAGATGCTAGTCTTCGATAGGACTAGACCTTCTCTTTATTCTGGCATTTCTGCAGCCCAGTCCACATATACAGCCTTCCTTTGATAATGTTGCATATGTAGTGTAGATCCTTGCTTGCGAGTACTTTGGATGAGTACTCACGGTTGCTTTGCTCCCCCTTTTCCCCCTTCTTTCTTCTTTCTGGTTGTTGCAACCAGATGGTGGAGTCCAGGAGCCAGATGCCACCTTTGACGACTGCTGCTACCCCGAGGGTGCCTACTACCACGTGACGGACGCCGACGACCAAGAGTAGTTAGGAGGCTCCCAGGCAGGAGGCCTTGCCTTTTCGATCGTTGTTGTTTTGTGCTAGCCTTCTTAAGGCAAACTTGTCTAACTCATGTCTGTGCTCAGATATTGTTGCTTCCGCTGACTCTTTTGTTTTCGAGCTTATGTATTCGAGCCCTCGAGGCCCCTGGCTTGTAATATAAAGCTTGTATTATTTTAATTTGTGTCTAGAGTTGTGTTGTGATACCTTCCCGTGAGTCCTTGATCTTGATCGTACACATTTGCGTGTATGATTAGTGTACGATTGAATCGAGGGCGTCACAAAACATATGCTAGAAAAATTATTTATTACTAAACATGATCAAAAAGCAAAGAATAAAAATAAAATTGGGTTGCCTCCCAACAAGCGCTATCGTTTAACGCCCCTAGCTAGGCATAAAAGCGAAGATAGATCTAGGTATTGCCATCTTTGGTAGGCAATTCTTCAATGAGACACCTATAATTCTTAGGAGTTTCTTCCTTTTTATTAATTATCAAACTACTAGGCACAAAATCAAGAAAATCATTTGTAACAAACGGTTCCTTAATGATAGCGAAAAGATTAGGATGAACACTTATTGATTTTAAATCCGCAGTTTCCTTACTAGAGGAATCACCCTTATTTTTAGGAACATAAACAAGCTTGGCAATTTTAGTAGGAGGATTTGGAGTATTTTTAACGGAATAAAAAGCGGATCCCAAGTTGGTGATAATTCCCTCAAGTTTATCGATTCTAGTAGAATCTTGATCTATTCTTTCATTAACTATGGGTTATTTTTCCTTAAAAAATTTCAAAGTAACTCCCACCTTAGATCCATACTGGGTAATTTGGTTGTGGATATTTTTATCCAAATTCTCAATCAACTCTATAGTAGCAACTTTATTCTCAATAATTTCAAGCCTTTGCATCACATGTTCCAAAGTTAACATAGTTCCATTAACCAAAAGAGGTGGTGGGCCAAACAAATCTATCATATCATTATAAGAATCGAAAGTATGGCTACCCAAGAAATTTCCTCCGGTAATGGTATCAAGAATATATCTATTCCAAGGCGTGATGCCTACATAAAAATTCCGGAGAAGAACAGAAGTAGATTGCTTCTTGATAGATCTATTTTGAGCATTGCAAATTCTATACCAAGCATCTTTTAGATTTTCTCCCTCCCTTTGTTTAAAATTAAGGACTTCATTCTCAGGAGACAACGGAGAAGGTAAAGGACTAGCCATAACGACGAAGCAAGCGAAAAAGAGGAAAATAGAGAAAGAGAAGGGGAAGGGAGAGAGAGGGCGAATAAAACGACAAGGGTGAAGTGGGGGAGAGGAAAATGAGAGGCAAATGGCAAATAATGTAATGCGAGGGATAAGAGTTTGTGATGGGTACTTGGTATGTCTTGACTTGGCTTAGATCTCCCCGGCAACGGCGCCAGAAATGGGTCGTTGTCGGGGGTCAAATCTTGACTTGACTTGGCGCGAATCTCCCCGGCAACAGCGCCAGAAATCCTTCTTGCTACCTCTTGAGCACTGCGTTGGTTTTCCCTTGAAGAGGAAAGGGTGATGCAGCAAAGTAGTGTAAGTATTTCCCTCAGTTTTTGAGAACCAAGGTATCAATCTAGTAGGAGATCATGCTCAAGTCCCATGCACCTACACAAACAAATAAGAACCTTGCAACCAACGCGATAAAGGGGTTGTCAAGCCCTTCACGGTCACTTACAAGAGTGAGATCTAATAGATATGATAAGATAATATTTTTGGTATTTTTATGATAAAGATGCAAAGTAAAATAAATGGCAAAGGAAACAACTAAGTATTGGAAGATTAATATGATGGAAGATAGACCCGGGGGCCATAGGTTTCACTAGTGGCTTCTCTCAAGAGCATAAGTATTATGGTGGGTAAACGAATTACTGTCGAGAAATTGATAGAATTGAGAATAGTTATGAGAATATCTAGGTATAATCATGTATATAGGCATCACGTCCGAGACAAGTAGACCAAAACGATTCTGCATCTACTACTATTACTCCACTCATCGACCACTATCCAGCATGCATCTAGAGTATTAAGTTCATAAGAACAGAGTAATGCTTTAAGGAAGATGACATGATGTAGAGGGATAAACTCATGCAATATGATATAAACCCCATCTTTTTATCCTCGATGGCAACAATACAATACGTATCGGTTCCCTTTCTGTCACTGGGATCGAACACCGCAAGTTTGAACCCAAAGCTAAGCACTTCTCCCATTGCAAGAAAGATCAATCTAGTAGGCCAAACCAAACTGATAATTCGAAGAGACTTGCAAAGATAAACCAATCATACATAAAAGAATTCAGAGGAGAATCAAATACTGTTCATAGATAATCTGGATCATAAACCCTCAAATTCATCGTATCTCGACAAACACACCGCAAAAGAAGATTACACCGAATAGATCTCCAAGAAAATCGAGGAGAACTTTGTATTGAGATCCAAAGAGAGAGAAGAAGCCTTCTATCTAATAACTATGGACCCGTAGGTCTGAAGTAAACTACTCACACATCACCGAAGAGGCCATGGAGTTGATGTAGAGGCCCTCCATGATCAATGCCCCCTCCGGCGGAGCTCCGGAAAAGGCCCCGAGATGGGATCCCTCGAGTACAGAAGGTTGCGGCGGTGGAATTAGGTTTTCGTGGTGCTCCTGGATGTTTGGGGGTATGTGGATATATATAGGAGGAAGAAGTACGCCGGTGGAGCAACAGAGGGTCCACGAGGGTGGAGGGCGCGCCCATGGGGGTAGGCGCACCCCCTGCCTTGTGCGTTCCTCCCTTGTTTCTTGACGGCCACTCCAAGTCTCCTGGATCACGTTTGTTGAGAAAATCACGTTCCCGAAGGTTTCATTCCATTTGGACTCCGTTTGATATTCCTTTTCTTTGAAACCCTAAAATAGGAAAAAAAAACAATTTGGGTTGGGCCTCCGATTAATAGGTTAGTCCCCAAAATGATATAAAAGTGTAAAATAAAGCCCATTAACATCCAAAATAGATAATATAATAGCATGGAGCAATCAAAAATTATAGATACATTGGAGACGTATCAGACACGGTAATATTTGAACATCACACACTGTGCAGTACTGAAGTAAACAAGGCAAGGACATGCTTAATACATCAACCGTACAAATCATAGCCGTTGCAAGTGGTATTGGTAAGATTTAGCTGGTTAGATCTTACCTGTCAAGTCCTGGGGGTAGTCACTGGGGCACTTCATCTAGGCCAGAGCCTGCACCATGTCGGCGGCGGCGGCGGAGGCGAGGTGTTCCTCCGGGTCAACGCGCACAACGACCATCGCGCCATGGACCGCCATCAGCTCCAGGTAGTGGGGATTTGGAGGTATGAGGATGTTTCGCAGGTGCCATTTAAGCAATCTGGCCAGAGCCGTGATAGAGATTGGTGGGTTACCTGACTGGATCCGAGCAGAACATAGATGTGGTTGAAGTTGTGGTTACGGTGGCGGCGGTTTGAGATGCCGGTAGGGGGGGCGCGAGGGGGGCATACTGAGGATGGGGATGTGGTTGGAGGAATAAATTCTAAAATTGCGTGCCTAATGAAAATTTTGCTAAGAAACTTGAAACTTGGGTGGAGGAAACACACAACATAGACGAAGCGCGTAAAATACTCGTGTGCGAGAAAAAAGAAAGTTGGCGGATCCCGTCTCCAAAAAAATGTACACGTGTAGTTGGTTTTTTCGGTCAATGGTACACCTGCTTTATTAGGAAACATCGCATAGGTAACTGACTTATGGATCATCAATGCAAAAAAAACGTAGACGGGTACATCATAGAAACAATGTGTTTTGTGATCTTCTAATGATTAACACAAAAAAACGCACACGGGCACACATGCTAATCAACACTCAAAGCCCTCAAAGGATGCTCTTACCGACATTGTATGTTAATACTACAAACTTAAAGTACTACTGGTAATTTACTCCAATACTACAAGCTTAAACTACTTCTCACATGCTGCCATCAGAGCATGCTGGCCAGGCGTCGGCGTTCTCCTTCCCGGCCTTGTAGGCGGCAGCCCACCATGCTTCGATCTCCGCCAAGCTCTCCTCACCATGGCGTGCGGCCTCTTTTTTCTTGCGGCGACGGGACTCTCTTTTCTTGACTGCTTTCTGCCTTTTCCACTCCTTCTATGCGGCTCTGGCCGCCTCTAGATCCACCACCCATTCGGACATGGCAGCCTCAAAGTCCGCCCATGTAACTGTCTGGCCACCAACGGCGATGAACTCGGTGCGGCGAGATGCCATTTCTTCCTTACCATGTGTGTGGTCGCAGGCGGCGAGGAACGCGGCGCGGCGGGATGCCATTGCTTCCTTACCAGTTACTATGTGTCGTGGTGCCATGGACGACGCCTGGAGAGAGCTCTGGGACAGAGGGGCCGGGCAGCCATACAGTGCGGTGGTATTCAAGAGCTCAACGACAAACGACAACAGAAATTTGGCTTCCCTTACAATTTTGCCCGTTCATTATCGCATACGATTCATCTCCGTTGCTTCCGGAAACAGTGTGCGCTGAGCCTATTATGTGTTGCGTTATGATTGGCTGGAAGCCCAGCCACACAGATCGCGCGTGTGCATCGTAGGATGCGCCGCGATCGAACGATAATCCACGTCCCTCACATCACATCCGTGCACCTGTAGCTGGATTGGATTTATATGCACTAAATGCCTAGAAAATGCACATAATCCCCTAAGTATGGTAAATGAGCCCGGAAAGTGCCAAATTTGAACACGGTGATTTCCAAGGTGTATGTTCGTCGTAGAAAAAATCCAGGGCAAAGGACGAAGAAAATTTGGATTCCCCTTCAATCTTGGTGATTTCACTCTCGAAAGCATGGAACTTCTTTGGTGATGGTTCGATTTATGAAGGGCGTGCATGATGACATAAGCCAAACCTTCTCAATTTTTTACCAGGGCATGGTGAGGTCATACCATGGCACACCATGCCAGGCGTCATGTTTTAAAGCATTTATTTCATTTTTTCTATAGTTGAAAACCCAATAAACAAACGTTTGTGGTTGACTATTGCCACACATTTCATCGAAATATCTATCCCTTCCTTGTAAAAGGCATGGGAATTTACTAAATGACACGAGTATGGTTTTCCAGGCCATTCTTGTGCACCCTTTCATGCAACGATTGTTTGAATTTGAATTATGTGCATTAATGCCTAGGAAATGCACATAATCCCCTAAATATGGCAAATGAGCCCGGAAAAATGCCAAATTTGAACACGGTGATTTGTAGGTTGTATGTTCATTGTAGAAAAAAACTCGTGGACAAAGGACAAAGGAAATTTGGATCCCCTTCAATCTTGGTGATTTCCCCCTCGAAACCATGAAACTTCCTTGACGATGGTTTGATTTATGAAAGGCATGCATCACGACATAAGAAAAACATTCTCCAATTTTTATCAAGGCATGGTGAGGCCATACCATGGCACCACGCCAGGCGTCATGTTTTCCAACCATGTGTTTTATTTTTTGTATAGTTGTTAACCCAGTAAACGACGCGTTTATGGTTGACTATTGCCATAAATTTCCTTGAAATATCTGCCCATTCCTTGTAAAAGGCATGAGAATATACTAAATAACACGAGCATGGTTTTTCAGACCGTTCTTGTGCACCTTTTCATGCATCGATTGTTCGAATTTGAATTATGTCCATTAATGCCTAGAAAATGCACATAATCCCATAAATATGGTAAATGAGCCCGGAAAAATTTCAAATTTGAACACGTTGCATTTGAGGCGGTATGTTGATCGTTGGATAAAAAGTGAATGACAAATTAGGATGGAAATTTGGATTCCCCTTCAATCTTGGGGAATTCCCTCTCGAAAGCATGGAACTTCCTCGGTGATGGTTCGATTTATGAAGGGCGTGCATGATGACATAAGCCAAACATTCTCAAATTTTTACCAGGGCATGGTGAGGTCATACCATGGCACCATGCCAGGCATCATGTTTTTCAAGCATTTATTTCATTTTTTCTATAGTTGAAAGCCCAACAAACAAACATTTTGGTTGACTATTGCCACACATTTCATCAAAATATATGTCAATTCCTTGTAAAAGGCATGAGAATTTACTAAATGGCACGAGCATGGTTTTCCAGGCTGTTCTTGTGCACCCTTTCATGCACCGATCGTTTAAACTTGAATTATGTGCATTAATGCCTAGGAAATGCACATAACCCCCTAAATATGGCAAATGAAGCCAGAAAAGTGCCCAATTTGAACACGGTGATTTGCAGGTTGTATGTTCATCATAGAAAAAAAACTCGTGGACAAAGGACAAAGGAAATTTGGACCCCCCCCCCCTTCAATCTTGATGATTTTCCCCTCGAAACCATGAAACTTCCTCGATGATGGTTCGATTTATGAAAGGCGTGCATGACGTCATTTTTACCAGGGCACGGTGAGGCCATACCATGGCACCACACCAGGCATCATGTTTTCCAAGCATGTATTTCATTTTTGTATAACCCAGTAAACGACGCGTTTATGGTTGGCTATTGCCACACATTTCCTTGAAATATCTGCCCATTCCTTGTAGAAGGCATGAGAATGTACTAAATAGCACGAGCATGGTTTTCCAGACCGTTCTTGTGCACCTTTTCATGCACTGATTGTTTGAATTTGAATTATGTGCATAGTTAATGCCTAGAAAATGCACATAATCCCCTAAATATGGTAAATGAGTTTAGAAAAATGTCAAATTTGAACACGTTGCATTTGAGGCGGTATGTTGATCGTTGGAAAAAAATTGAATGACAAACAAGGACGGAAATTTGGATTCCCCTTCAATCTTGGTGATTTCCCTCTCGAAAGCATTGAACTTCCTCGGTGATGGTTCGATTTATGAAGGGCGTGCATGACGACATAAATCAAACCTTCTCATCTTTTAACCAGGACACGATGAGGCCATACCATGGCACCATGCTAGGCGTCATGTTTTTCAAGCATGTATTTCATTGTTCTATACTCGATAACCCAGTAAATGACGCGTTTGTGGTTGACTATTGCCACACATTCCATTAAAATCTTTGCCCATTCCTTGTAAAAGGCTTGAGAAATTACTAAGTACCACGAGTATGGTTTTTCTAGACTGTTCTTGTGCACCTTTTCAAGCACCAATTGTTTGAATTTGAATTATGTGTATTAATGCCTATAAAATGCACATAATCCCCTAAATATTGTAAATGAATCCGGAAAAGTGTCAAATTTGAACACGGTGATTAGTAGGGTTTATGTTCATCATAGAAAAAACTCATGGATGAAGGACAAAGAAAATTTGGATTCCCATTCAATCTCGATGATTTACTATTGCACACGATTCATCTCCGTCGCCTCTGCGAGCCATGTGTGTTCACTCACACATGCAAAAGGAAAAAAACCTCGCCCACTTCGTCCCCACTCACTTGCCGCGGACTCCTCCGCAACTCTGCACCCTAAGCTCGACGGCTGTTGGCGGCGGGCGTAGGTCGCACTCCAAACGGCACGGGATTTCACCCCTACCGCTTTCTGCCGTCTATCTGCACCAACATTCTAGACTCTGGTCGACTAGGGTTTTCTGTGGGATTGGACCGGGGATTTTTCTCATAGAGAAGATAATCAACTTAGTGAAATATTCACTCATATCTTATCGCAGTCCGTCCGTCGCTGTTAATCAACCGGCGGAAATCACCGTGGAATCATTTTTGTTCTAGCTGATTCGTGGGTGTTCATTCATGTGTCCACAGTGCGAGCACAAATCGGCCAACTATGGTCGTGGCCAGTCGGAAACGAAGTTCTATCTCACCATTCCGGATGACTTCAGGGAGCGCTCGGTATGTTCAATCTCAACCTACCACAATCGGCATGGCCTAAATTTGTGAACATATACCGTCTGTTGCTACATTATCTATACATTTGCATCAAATCTTTGTTACATTATGTAAGTGCATCTAGTGCCACCCCTAGTTGGTTTTGGAGTATTGATGACAAACCTGGTTGAGGGACTAATGTGTTTGTGGGAATTACAGGATAACACAGGTAGTAGTCCCTCATTGATTCGGTTTATCTATCGGAGATGACCCCTAAAAATGTATGAAGACATTGAAGACAATGGTGGTATGTGAAGATATTCACATTGAAGACTATGACAAGAGAAGACATTGCATGAAGACTATGGGGCGCAAAGACTTAGTTGTTTCGTTGTCTCCTTTTCTTCTTTGTTGAGTCATAGGAACCACCGTATTGTTAAGTGGGGTCCAAGTGAACAAAGTCAGAGTGACTGAAGTGAGGCTCAACCAAAATCCTATGTCTTCGAGCGAAGACAATGAGAGCAAATCTTATCCAGAGCTGGATGAGTCAGCTTTGCTTGTAGCCCAAGTAAAGTTGTCGCGTGTGTTTGAAATCTGACCATTGGAACACGTGTCAGTTCCTTAGTGACCCAGGGTCATTTTGGACAAATCAGGTCGGGTTGCCTAGTGGCTATAAATAGCCCACCCCCTACAACCATAAATGGTTGGCTGCTCAGAGTTAGTGTACGACTTTTGTCATTTGAGAGCAACCCACCTCGAAGCCTTTGAGAGAGAATTCCTTGCGAGGATAAAGCCCTAACCACCTAGAGCCAAAGAGTGTTAGGCATCACTGAAGTCTTCCTGTCTGTGTGATCTGAAGACTTATTACACTTGAGGACTGTGAATCCTCCAGCCGGTTAGGCGTCGCGTTCTGAGCATCCAAGAGTCATTGTGGATCGCCGGTGAACGAAGTCTGTGAAGGTTTGGGAGTCTACCTTGAAGACTTACCAGAGTGATTGGGCGAGGACTGGGTGTCCTTAGCTCAAGGGGAATAAGGTGAAGACGCGGTCTTCTGAGTTGAATCTCAGCCTCCCTAACCAGACGTACAGTTGTTACAGCAACTGGAACTGGTCCAACAAATCATTGTCTTCAACGAGTCACTGGTTTCGTCCTTCCCATTCCTTTACTTACTGTTGGCCCTGGTGAAGTCATTGTATGATTGCATTATCTTTTGTCTTCACTGAGTAACTGCTTGTTCTGATTGGCTTCACACTATCTTCCTACCTGGTCTATACTGCCTAGCTGCTATTAGTCATTGTGCTTTCACTTCATTGAATATTTGACTATGGCTTGCTTAGTGTAGTCTACCTTCCACTGCATGGTAATAGGTTTATTTCTATCATTTGTCTTCGAAACTTCCATGTTTTGAAGACTTTCATAAAAATCGCCTATTCACCCCCCCTCTAGTCGATCACTAGCACTTTCAATTGGTATCAGAGCAAGGTACTCCCTTGTTCTGTGTGATTCGGTTTAACCACCTGGAGTTTTAGCTATGTCGACTGCAGGGATAATTAAAGTCTCCGCTGCGTGCCCCGTCTTCGATGGAACTGAATATCCCTACTGGAAGAATAAGATGCGCATGCATCTTGAAGCCATTGATGTCAACCTCTGGTATGTCGTCAAGAATGGCGTTCCCAAGGCTGGTGAAGGTGTCACCGCTGCTGATGTCAAGAAGTTCGTTCAACTGGATTCCACTGCCAAGAACATCATCTGTGGTCATCTGACCAAAGGACAGTATGGCCGTGTGAGTGCTTTGGAAACATCCAAGCAAGTTTGGGACTGGCTCTCCAAGGTCAACGAAGGCGTCTCAACCCAGAGAGATCAAAGAATCAGTGTCCTTCGCAACCTCTTCAACCGCTTCAAGAGAAACGACAATGAGAATGTCCAGCTCACGTTTGACCGCCTCACTGACATCACAAATGAGCTTCGAGCTCTCGGCGCTACTGAGATCACCAAGCATGAAGTCGTCAAGACACTCCTGAGATCACTTGACACCTCGTTTGACACCCTAGCCCTGATGATTCAAGAACGTCCTGACTTCAAGACACTCGATCCGTCTGACATACTTGAAAGGCTCAACACACATGAGTTTCAGCTTTCTGAGAAAAGAGACATCTACGGTCCCAACTATGGGCGAACTCGCGCCTTGAAGGCAAAAGCTGTTTCCTCATCTGATGAAGAATCTGACTGCAGTTCTGATGATCCTGAAGACATTGGAAGGAGCTTGCTATGCTTGTGAAGAAGTTCCAGAGATTCACCAAGAAGAAAGACTTCAGAAAGTCTTCACGATCAAGCTCAAGAATGATGAAGCTTCTGCTCATGACTACAAGAAGAGAACATGCCACAAGTGCAAGAAACCTGGTCACTACATCTCTGAGTGTCCGCAGTGGGACAATGAGAACAAGAAGAAGAAGAAGAGCAAGGAGTATGATTCTGACGACAAGAAGAAGAAGAAATACTCAAAGTCTTCTTCCAAGTCTTCCTCAAGGTCTTCATCACACAAGAAGAGCTCATCTGGCAAGGCCCGCGCGTTTGTTGGCAAGGAAATGGATTCAGAGGAGGAGTCCGCTTCTGAGGAGGCGGAGGTGGAGTCTGAGGAGGAGTCCGATTCTGGCGTTGGCAAGTCTGGCTACAGCCTACGTTGCCAAGTCCATCTTCAACACTGAAGACAATGACTCCGTCACCAACACCGATGCTAATGACAAGGACAACTCCACTCCCACCTACTGCTTCATGGCACGCGGTGCCAAGGTAAACTCACGCGCCACTCACTATCAAACATCAAGTGAAGATGACTCTGATTGTGGTTCCAAACCCAGCTACAAAACACTTGCTAAAATTGCAACTGAACAACAGAAAGCTATGGAACATATTCAAAAACTATTAGACAAAAGCGATGACCTGTTAGACGCTGAAATGACTCGATCTCAGTCCTTAATTGAAGACATAAAAAATCTTCATGTTAAGTATGAGGAACTTGAAAGTCGTCATGAAACGCTCTCAACAACTCATGAAAAGCTTTCCTATGATTATCTTCAAAGGAAGCAAGATCTTGAGAAATTGAGAGCGGCTCATGAAGATCTTCAAAAGGAAAACGAGTCACTTCGCGCCAAACAGATCAGTTCCGCTCAGGAAGGATTTGAACCACCATGTCTTAAATGCATTGAGCGTGATAACGCTACTTCTGTTGCTGAATGTTCTACTGCTGCTACTGTTGCAATATCTTCAACTGCTGATGTGGTAACTAACCCCTCTGCTGAGGATGCCACTGCTATTGCTGATGAGAATGCTAGGTTGAAGACATTGCTTGAAACAGGGATGTTCAAAAGTCTCAAAGGGCATCAGACACTATGTGATGTTCTCAAAAGGCAGATCCTGAACCGAAACCCTAGGAAAGAGGGTGTTGGGTTCGAAAGGAAAATGAATGCTGATGGCTCTTACTGGAAACCTGAGCAGTACCCCAAAACCACATGGGTTGCTGCAAAGGAACCTTCAGCGGATCCATCCACCCTATCTGGCTTCACTTGTGCTAATCCCATTGTTATTGATGAATCCTTTGATGCAAACTATAAACTGTTTAAGAATTAGAATGGTGAAGTGTTTGCCAGGTATATTGGTACTAACTGCAGGAATGGGCCGCCTATGAAGAAAGTCTGGGTGCCGAAAAGATGTTTGGAGAATCTTCCTGTGAATGTCGTCATGACACCACACATGAAGAAGACAAACCCCAGACCACAGGCTTCATACGGTCCAAAGGCTTCATACAGACAGAGGACTCACCTGAGTCGCACTAACACAAATGTTTTGCAGGGAAACCTTACTCAGGCCTGTGAATATGAGCGCGTTTCATCAAACCGCCATGTTCATAAGACCAAGAACTACTCTGCTTATTCTTATGAGTACTATTGTCCACCTGCAAGACTTTTTGCTAGGGCTCCAAAGCCAAAGTTCTCAGATGCTGCACTTAGACTCATTGCTTCGAAGCCACCCTTGAAGATGTGGGTGGCTAAGAAAGCTTAACTCTCTTTTGCAGGGAAAGGTCTCCAGCCGAAAACCAAAATCGTCTGAAGCTATTGCTGGGACCTTAAACATCTTGTAGGGCGCAAGATCAAATGCCCAAATGGTCTTATTATGTATTTTGTTCCTGAGTCGCTTGCTACTTGCCCTATCAGTCCTAACCTTGATCTAAGCTTTCATAATCCACTTGCTCATCAAATGTTTATGCTTCACAATTCTCTTCGTGAAGCCTATCCCCCTAACTGCACTGTAGGGTACGACACCAGCTGCTTCAGAATGGATTATTGATAGTGGGTGTACTAATCACATGACTGGCAAGCGAAGTCTTCTTATGGACTCAACCTTACGTCCATCTGACAAAAGTCACATCACATTTGCTGACACTGGTAAAAGCAAGGTATTGGGTCTAGGTAGAGTTGCAATCTCAAGGGATCAACACATGGATAAAGTCATGCTTGTTGAATCCCTTGGTTTCAACTTAATGTCTGTCTCAATGCTTTGCGATTTAAACATGATTGTGATGTTTGGAAAATATCGTTGCCTTGTTCTAATGGAATCTGACAAGTCTCTAGTTTTTGAAGGGTATCGGAAAGATGATTTGTACATGGTAGATTTCTCAGCAGGACCACAACTTGCCGTATGTCTTCTAGCAAAAGCTTCAGAATGCTGGCTCTGGCATCGGAGGCTAGGGCATGCTGGCATGAGGAACTTGCACACTCTTGCAAGAAAGAAGCATGTCATAGGCATCGAGGGCGTCAAGTTCAAGAAGGATCACTTATGCGGTGCCTGTGAAGCAGGAAAGATGACGAGGGCCAAGCATCCCTCGAAGACAATCATGACAACGACTCAACCCTTCGAACTGCTCCACATGGACCTTTTCGGTCCCACTCGTTACTCAACTCTTACTACTACTGCTTGTCTCTATGGCTTTGTCATTGTTGATGATTATTCAAGATATACTTGGGTGCATATAATCCTCTACAAGACTGAAGTGCAGGATTTCTTCAGACGCTTCGCCAATCGAGCCATGAACAACTATGGCATCAAGATAAAGCACATCAGAAGTGACAATGGCACTGAATTCAAGAACACTGGCCTAGATACGTATCTTGATACTTTGGGCATCACACATGAATTCTCAGCTCCGTACACGTCGTAGCAGAATGTCGTCGTGGAACGCAAGAACAGAACACTTATTGAGATGGCCCGGACGATGCTTGATGAATACAAGACTCTAAGAAAATTCTGGCCTAAAGCCATTGATACTGCATGCCATATAATCAACCGTGTTTATCTTCACAAGCTTCTCAACAAGACATCCTATGAGCTCCTTACTGCCAAGAAGCCAAATGTCAGTTACTTCAGAGTATTTGGTGTCAGGTGCTGGATCAAGGATCCACATCACACTTCAAAATTTGCACCGAAAGCACATGAAGGTTTTATGCTTGGATATGGAAAGGACTCGCACTCCTACAGAGTCTTCAACCTCTTTCACTATAAAGTGGTTGAAACTGTGGATGTGCGGTTCGATGAGACTAACGGCTCGCAAAGAGAGCACCTGCCAAATGTGCTAGATGAAGTTCCATCCAGTGAATCAATCAAACTTATGGGAACTGGAGAAATCATACCATCTGAAGCTCAGCCTGAAGAGGAACTTATCATCTCCGCACCTGATCAACCTGAAGACAATGCTCAGCCTGAAGACAATCCTTCTAACAATGACAATGATCAGCAAGAGCAAAATCTTCGTCCTGTACATCCTCGTGTTGCAAATGAAGTACAGATTGAGAGAATAATTGATAGCATCAATGCACCAGGTCCACTCACTCGTTCAAGGGCAACACAGCTAGCAAATTTCTGTGGGCACTTCGCATTCGTCTCAATATCTGAACCCAAGAAAGTTGATGAAGCCTTCATGGAACCTGAATGGATTCAAGCTATGCAAGAAGAGCTTCAACAGTTTGAGCTGAATAATGTATGGGAACTGGTTAAGCGTCCTGATCCTCGTAAGCACAATATAATAGGCACTAAATGGATATATCGCAACAAGCAAGATGAGCATGGTCAAGTTGTCAGAAACAAAGCTCGTCTCGTTGCTCAAGGATACACTCAAGTTGAAGGGATTGACTTCGATGAAACATTTGCTCCTGTGGCTAGGCTTGAAGCCATACGCATACTGCTGGCCTATGCAAATCATCATAACATTCTTCTGCATCAAATGGATGTGAAGAGCGCTTTTCTCAATGGCAAGATTGAAGAAGAAGTGTATGTTGCACAACCGCCTGGCTTTGAAGATCCAAAACATCCTGACATGGTGTACAAGCTCAACAAGGCACTGTATGGCCTCAAACAAGCCCCTCGGGCTTGGTATGACACACTCAAAGACTTCCTGAAGAGCAAAGGCTTCAAACCTGGTTCCCTCGACCCCACTCTCTTCACGAAGACATATGATGGTGAACTGTTTGTGTGCCAAATATATGTGGATGACATTATCTTCGGCTGCACCAATCAGAAATACACTGACGAGTTTGGATACATGATGCAAGAGCAATATCAGATGTCCATGATGGGAGAGCTGAAGTTCTTCCTTGGTCTTCAAATATGTCAGCAACGCAACGCATCTTTATATCTCAAGAGAAATACCTCAAAGATTGCCTGAAGAAATTTGGGATGCAAGATTGCAAAGGCTTCACGACGCCAATGCCAGCCAAACATCATCTGGGTCCCGACGACAATGGTAAAGAGTTCGATCAAAAGGTATACCGCTCCATGATTGGTTCCTTGCTTTATTTATGTGCATCTAGGCCAGATATCATGCTTAGTGTTTGCATGTGTGCCCGGTTCCAAGCGGCACCAAAGGAATCGCATCACTTAGCTGTGAAGCGAATTCTCAGATATTTGGCTCACACCCCAACACTAGGATTATGGTATCCAAAGGGCTCAGAGTTTGATCTAGTTGGATTCTCGGATGCTGATTATGCTGGTGACAAGGTGGATCGCAAGTCTACATCAGGCACATGTCATTTTCTGGGACGATCACTTGTATGTTGGTCTTCAAAGAAGCAGAACTGTGTATCTCTCTCCACTGCTGAATCTGAATACATTGCTGCTGGATCTTGCTGCGCTCAGCTTCTATGGATGAAGCAAACACTCAAAGACTATGGCATTCATCTGAAGCAAGTGCCACTCTACTGCGACAATGAAAGCGCCATCAAGATTGCCAACAACCCAGTTCAGCACTCGAAGACAAAGCACATTGAAATTCGTCATCACTTTCTCAGAGATCATGTTATGAAGGAAGATATTGATATCATACACGTCAACACTGAAGAGCAATTGGCAGATATCTTCACCAAGCCCTTGGATGAGAAGAGGTTTTGCAAGTTACGGTGTGAGCTAAATATCTTGGAATCCTCAAATGTCCTGTGATCAGGCACATATCCTAACACTTAAGCATGTTGATGACATAGATGTGCAACACATGAAGTAAAGTATATCTTCAATCAATGAATACTTACATTCTGAGTGTGAATACATTAACGTGGAATTTGACTTTGGAGCGCCATGATAATTGTGCGCCGTGTCTGGGTCTAATACTTCCTATACGGTGGGTAACGCCACCACCAAATTCTTCTGTTTGAAGTGTTTTACTCATGGCGTTACATTTGCTATGTCTTCACATTTGGTTTGTCCTCAATTACAACTTGTCTTCATGATTATCTTCATTATGTTGATTTGATTGTCTTCTGATATATATACATATTAGTGTTCTGTCCTCTACAACATTCACTTATAGCTACGTCTTCCTTGTTGAATCTTTTGAACTAAGTGAATGTGATCGGACCCTAATCTCTCTATGCTTTCTATCTCAAACTCTATTTGTCAAAATCATATGCATTCTATTGAAACTGTCGAATGTCTTCTCTGCGTCCTTGTCAGCAGAAGATACAGAGACAAACATTAAGTCTGTTTTAAATGCTCTATCCTTATTGCCTGAAATCTGAAGAAGCCGGAACGACCATCCGACAGTTCGGGCGGGCGTGGGAACATGGGACAACTCCGAGTATGTTGCATGATTGCCACGTGTCCCTCAGATGTGAACCGCCAGGGGCACCTGCGTAATTACGCTGTGCCGCATACTTCCTTATAAATACATGTCCCCTGCGGTCAAGAAAACCTTCTTCCACCTCTCCAACTCGTCAAAACCCTAGCGCCACCGCTAGCTCTCGATGATGCCGGCGACGAAGCGCTTAGCTGCCGCGACTTCACCGACGCCATCCTCACGCCGGCCGCGGTCATCGTCCTCTCCGCCGCCGCCGTAGGTGTCCTCTGTCGCCAAGTTAGGGCATGGTGGATTGAACTGCTCGGTCTCCTACTCTTCCCATCTAGCAGTTCATCGTGTGGTAAATAAAACTATCTTTTACCATCTTTTCGATCCTAAAAGATTCATCATGTTTACCAAAAGTGGTTTCTGCCTACTCAATGTTAGATCTATCCTATCTGCTTCTCATATAATGCATAGTATATTCACTTAAGCTTCATAACGAGTTAGATTCCTCACTTGTACCTATTCCTAGATTCGTACAAATCGGGAACCAACTTCAAACACATAAGTGAATGTCTTCGCACCATGAGGTCAATGTCTTCAAACTGATTTATCTTCAAAGTCTTCTGAGAATGCATATGACCTCTCCCCTTCCCTCGCATCTCTAATGCTGTCACAGGTACATGTCCGCGGGAGAATCCCTTGGTTCTCATAGTCTGCAATCATTTGCAGAATTCTTACAGCATCACATTAACTCTCCCGAAGCCAGTTCCTGTTTGACCAGCAAGCGGAAGCCTTTGAAGCCTTTGAACGTGTTGAAGCCATTCAGTTTGAAGTTCATGGCTACAGAGAAATCAGCAAGGAAGGGTGGCAGACAGCGTCGAGGGGGAACATCAAGAGATCTGCCTGATGACCTCTCAGAGCTGTACAAGACAGATCCAGAATAGGATTACAATCAGCGCAAGACACGAATCCAATGGATTCGAAGATATTGGGCCGAACAATGGTTTAAATACAAGTTTGTGACCCAGGAGTATGCTGAGAAGAATGCCATCAAGAGTCCTTGGGGTGACATTCTCTTCTGAAGCCTTCCACCCAAGACCAGAGCTGAAGCTATTACTCAGGGTTTCTATCCCTGTATGGTCCCTGGACCATAGCCTGAAAATGCCGACCCATCATCACTGCTCTGGTGTCGTGGCGATAATCTCTTCAAGCGCAACTTCCAGCACACAAAGGCATCGGCCAAGGAAAACAAGAAGTCATTGGGACTAGACTTCAACCCTGATCCTTCTGCTCCCCAGGCTGACGGCACACGCGATGCTGAACCCAATATCATCGAACCTTTCTACAACCTTGATGGCCTTATCACTCACATTTCTGTTCAAGGTGCCAAAGTGGATCATTCTGATGATGATGCCGACACTGATGAAGCCCCAGCTCCTACTCCAAAACCATAGAAGCAAAAGAAGGCTAAAGCTTCAAAGTCAGCTCCTCCTCCAAAAGCTTCACGTGCGAAGCCACTGGCTACTGCACCTCTTGAAGACAGTGTGCAGTCTGAAGATCTATCACGTGTCTCCAAGAAGACGGAGATGAAAAAGAATATTGATCAGGCATTGACCCCTGCTGCCATTCTGCGAGACGAACACATTGATCTGTCCAGTGATGAAGATCTTGCAGATGACGCTCTTGAGCAACTGATTAAGAGCAAGGAAGAAGCGGAAATCTTTAATGATTTGCCTCTCTTTGACGTGACAATCATCCACAACTTCATTGATGAGTGGTTTGAAACCCCCAATCTCAGCTTTGAAGATCTGCAACTTCCAATTGGCCTCAGCGTCTCTTTCACTGGCGCCATTGCTTTTGAGCTAGCTCTAGCTCAGCGCATCGTTGAACTGAAGCACAAGATCAACTATGAGAAAGCTCAGTTCAAGAAGCACATGGCAAAGCTCAGCGTGCAAGATGTCAAAAACTTCAAGGTTATGCTGCACGAGCTCAAGGAAGCTTTTCTCAAGAAACGAGAAGAAGCTAAAGGTTCTCGTGAGCGCATGAAGAGTCTGGCTGACAAGTGCATGCAAACCTACAATGAAGCTGAGAAGTGCAAGGCTCTTGGGCGTCCTGGCATCGACCCCAGAATGGCTGCAAAGAAGAAGAAGAAGCCATCGACTGACAAATATGCTCCTTCACGGGAAGAACCTCGCATTGTCTTCCCAAGCAGCATGTCCGGCTCGAAGCCAAAGGTCAAGTCAACCGCTTCAGAACTGAAGAAGACAAGGGCTGCCAAGGCTGAAGCCAAAAAGAGGAAAAATCCTGAAGCTTCTGATGTCGCTCCCTCCAAGAAGAAGCGCAAAACCAAGAAAGATCGGGCTGCTCCCACAGAGCCCCTTGTTGTCGAGCCCATCTCGGTTGCTCGTCCTGACTCTTCGCATCAAGAACGACGGATGGTAGTTCATGAGTCTGCTTCTACAGAGGCTCCTGAAGCTGAAGACATTCCAGCAGTTGACCCCACCGCTGCTGAAGACATTGGTCACCATGACAATGTTGAAGATGATGTAGTTCTTCCTCAGATTGAGCATAACTTGGTATCATCGCCTATTCTCACGAACAGCAAACTCATCAGCATTAGTCGTCCTCTGACGCCAATTGCTCAGGATGCATCATGGGCTGATCACCCACAACAACAAGACTCCCCAACAACAAGTCATCCCACCAGTGCAAGAAGAAGAAGATGACTTTGAGGCCCAGCCAACTCCATCTCCACAGGCGTCGCCAGCGTTACGCAGGCTTCGCAAAGGACCAAGGCCCCAAGTCCCTCTTTCAAGCGTTCCAGAAGGAGAAGTGCACCACCGATCTGTTGCACATCAGGTGTTCCCAGAAGCCACTCCTACTATGAATGACTCCGAGTCTGAAGCTAAAGTTGCTGAAGACAATCCGGCTGCATCAGCCGAAGAAAAACAAGCAGAAGAATGTGTCCCTACTCCCCCATCACTGAAGAAGCTGTTCCTGAAGTGAATGTGTCGGTGCCCGACCCTCCAGCTCCTCAAGTGGAGGTTGAGAATCCTGAGGCTACCACCACTAACACCACTGAAGCCAATGACGTGGTCATGGCTGAAGACAATGTGGAGCCTGCACCAAACACTGTGCCAGAAGCCAATGAAGCTAATAATGCACCTGCAACAGATGTGCAGCCTGACGCCTCTGTTGATACCACTGCTCCTGTTACGCCACCAAGGCCACATACTATCGAGCAAGCATACAACTATGTCCAGCTTATCACTGTCAAATGGCCTCTTCTTGTTCCTCCACCTGCTGCTGATCCCCAATTTAACTATCACGTCGAGCGCAAACCTCAGGTTCAGAAGCCAATGCCAAGGCTGCCTAGGTTTTCAGGCACTGCATCTGCACCCGGATCATTCAATATCAATGGCTTTAAAGCACACAACACCTTCTTTAATAGCGCCAAGAACCCCTACTCTAAGGCAAGAATTTCTTCTGATCGGTTCTGGAGCTATCAGCAGCACAGTTATTACTCATGCATCTTATACAATCAAGGTCGCATTTTTCCACATATGCGTCTTGACACTGAAGCCATAACTGGTCTGCCCTGTTTGGAAGAAGCGCTGGATTGCTTCAGAGAGTCTGGCTTGTTGCAGTTCATCACAGACAAGGAGCACTGGAACGAAGAATTGCTGCTCCAATTCTATGCCACTCTTCATATTCGTGGCTACAACAGGGATCCGAACACTTGGGTCCTTGAGTGGATGACGGGCAATGTTCATCATGAAGCCAAAGCCTTTGATGTCATTGAGCTCATTGGCCTGCCCACTCCAGGTGATCTTTGTGAACCTGGTTGTCAGCTTCACGGTGCTGCTATGGAAAGCATTTTTCACAAGCCTGAACCCAACATGATTTAGATGCTTAGCATGATGAAGCCTTTGCCTCCCGATGCTGAATATCCTAAGGAGTTCTTTGTTGAAGACCTTGAGTATCTGCCACGTACTATCTATCACATTATAAGGCGAACTCTCTGGCCCATCAAAGGACATTCTCCACATGCAAAGCTTGAAGGTGCAATGAAGACTTTGGTCTTCCATATTCTTCACGGCAAAAGCTTCAATGCACAAGACTTCTTCATCCACCAACTTGCTGCATCAGGATCTGATCTCTTTGGCTTGAAGTTTTACGCTCCATGGATTATGTGTCTGATTAAACTACACTCAGTTGTCACCTATCAACCCTCTGCTCGCAATCATCTGATTTTTCTGCTTGACATCGATATGTCAGTTGAAGCCATCTATCCAGAGCCTGCCAAGGAGCCCCTTAGTCTTCAAAATGCTGATAATCAAAGCTTCTCACAACACATTGAAGGAGTCCCAGCAGTCACTCGTATTTATCCTCTGGCTGGTACTACCCGTGCACCTCATCGTGCCCTCACTGAAGCCACTGAAAGCACCATTGCACAACGGCCTAAGAAGCAATCTCGTGTTCTCAATGACCGAGAGCTTCTGGTTGCCCTTCATCAGAAACAGGATAAGCATCATGACTGGCTGAAGCGCCAAATGAAAAGCCTCTTGGTGGACGTAAACAGGATTCACAACCTTGCCACCAAGAATGCCTTTGTCGCCCATGAAACTTGTCGGTGTACATGGAAAGGGCCGACACTTATGTGTTCTGAAGATGATCTTCAAGATGATGGCTTCTTTGAACGGTTCAAGTTTGACTCAACACCTCCGAGAAGGACTGTGCTGCGGCGTACTCCGTCTCTTGAAGACTCTGAGTTCTCCTCCTCTGCTGCAACAGTGAATGCACGTGTCATTGATGATGAAGACGATGCTACTTCCCCACCTTTAGCACGAATCGACACTGCACCAAGTTCGTCTGCACTGCCAACCAACACCGACGACCTTGCTGCTTCATCAACTCCTCATGGGAACGAGTAGGTGCTCTATGTCTTCAAACCTTTTTGGTCCTTACTGACAAAAGGGGGAGAAGCATATGAGTTTGATAGTCTTCAAGCGGGTTCATATGGGCGGTGGTTTTATATTTTGCCTAGTGTTTACAACTCTCGCTTTTTGATACATTTGGTTTTTTGAGTTGTAACACTTAAACTCGATGGTCGTCTGCTACTTATTTGCTATTCTGTTATGCGATGATAAATTCCGCATGTGCGATGATAACTTCCGCACTCAGGTCATTCTGCAGACGTCCATTTTTCATTATGCATGTCATTATCTTCACATACTTTTCATGCATGATGAATTGTTGTCATAAGTTGAAGAGGATCTCCACAAGTACAACCTGCCATGTGCATTTGCATTCCAAAAGCAAATTACTTATATGCACATCTTCAGGGGGAGCCTTTGCCACTTATGACGACAATACCTAAATCCTTTACATTTCACATACTTTTATCCCCGTTGAAAACTTCAACCAGTTTGTCATCAATCACCAAAAAGGGGGAGATTGTAAGTGCATCTAGTGCCACCCCTAGTTGGTTTTGGAGTATTGACGACAAACCTGGTTGAGGGACTAATGTGTTTGTGAGAATTACAGGATAACACAGGTAGTAGTCCCTCATTGATTCGGTTTATCTATCGGAGATGACCCCTAAAAATGTATGAAGACATTGAAGACAATGGTAGTATGTGAAGATATTCACATTGAAGACTATGACAAGAGAAGACATTGCGTGAAGACTATGGGGCGCGAAGACTTAGTTGTTTCGTTGTCTCCTTTTCTTCTTTGTTGAGTCATAGGAACCACTGTACTGTTAAGTGGGGTCCAAGTGAACAAAGTCAGAGTGACTGAAGTGATGCTCGACCAAAATCCTATGTCTTCGAGTGAAGACAATGAGAGCAAATCTTATCGAGAGCTGGATGAGTCAGCTTTGCTTGTAGCCCAAGTAAAGTTGTCGCGTGTGTTTGAAATCTGACCGTTTGAACACATGTTAGTTCCTTAGTGACCCAGGGTCATTTCGGATAAATCAGGTCGGGTTGCCTAGTGGCTATAAATAGCCCACCCCCTACAACCATAAACGGTTGGCTGCTCAGAGTTAGTGTACGACTTTTGTCGTTTGAGAGCAACCCACCTCGAAGCCTTTGAGAGAGAATTCCTTGTGAGGATAAAGCCCTAACCACCCAGAGCCAAACAGTGTTAGGCATCACTGAATTCTTCCTGTCTGTGTGATCTGAAGACTTATTACACTTGAGGACTGTGAATCCTCCAGTCGGTTAGGCGTCGCGTTCTGAGCATCCAAGAGTCATTGTGGATCGCCGGTGAACGAAGTCTGTGAAGGTTTGGGAGTCTACCTTGAAGACTTACCAGAGTGATTGGGCGAGGACTAGGTGTCCTTAGCTCAAGGGGAATAAGGTGAAGACGCGATCTTCCGAGTTGAATCTCAGCCTCCCTAACCAGACGTACAGTTGTCACAGCAACTGGAACTGGTCAAACAAATCATTGTCTTCAATGAGTCACTGGTTTCGTCCTTCCCATTCCTTTACTTACCGTTGGCCCTGGTGAAGTCATTGTATGTTTGCATTATCTTTTGTCTTCACTGAGTAATTGATCATTCTGATTGGCTTCACACTATCTTCCTACCTGATCTATACTGCCTAGCTGCTATTAGTCATTGTGCTTTCACTTCATTGAATACTTGACTATGGCTTGCTTAGTGTAGTCCACCTTCCGCTGCATGGTAATAGGTTTATTTCTATCATTTGTCTTCGAAACTTCCATGTTTTGAAGACTTTCATAAAAATCGCCTATTCACCCCCCTCTAGTCGATCACTAACACTTTCACATTATCTATTTTTAATTCTATATTTTTGTACTTTGCTTTCATCTATATATTGATCTGTTCTACCAGTTACTCCCATATTTGCATCTTGCTCTGTTATTTCAATATATCTAATTTACGGTCTTAATTTTCATTTCAAGCAGTACATCCCTTGCTTTGCAAGAACATGAGTAGAAGAAAATCTTAGGCTTTACTTTGTTAATGACTCCTAGGATGTCATATTGACAACGCAGCATGGATTTACAATGACGGTTAGCGTAAAACTTTATAAAGATGATCACTCCTATTTTAATGCTTAATGCGGACCTTTGGAGAAAAATGTCTAAGTGTTATGAACTGAAAGCTGGCAATAAAATTCTAGTGTGTGCACCATAGCTTGGTCTAATTAACATGGATGTTTACTTTCCCAACGTCATTAGCCGATCAAAGTCTGATCGAGGTTAGTGTCCTTTCAACTTTCTCCATGTTGTCATATTACTTAGCAAAATCGGGGTATTTGTTCTGACTAATTGATCACTATTTAAGCAACCAATTGTGATTTCATATTCTGACTCCGTTCCTAGGCAGTAACAAATTCTATTTACCAATTTATGCGCACTATATATTCTTCTGCCATGTTCTGAATAAATAATATCTTTCCACTTTTAAGCAGGATATGTTGGATGCATAGTGAACAATCTGTATGTTACTAAGCGTGCCAAATTTCACTAGAAGGACTTGAAGCATGTCATAAACTTTGTTGATAATATGACAAAGATAGCACAACGTATGAACGATGGATTTTGGATGGGATTAATTAGACATATGGTGCACACACTGAACAAGACCAATTGTGTGCACAAAACACTGGTATTTTTTTTATTTTAATGTTGATACTCATAAATTATATATATCTTCAAACGATATGTTACAATTGGTTTTTATTCTACATGTCAACATAAATTACCCCTGTAGCAATTCCTGGATCGATTTCCCGGCGTGGTCGAATTACACTTGTGTCTGCTAATAATGCCAAAGTGATTGCAAGGTACTGCATTTCCCACAGAAATGGAACCATTCAAATTAACAAGTTCTCGCTTCTTGTGGCAATGCATCTATATTGGAAAATTGGAGACATTGTTCTACTCATGCTCTATCAAGGCACATGAGGGATCTTCCTTTTCATTAACGAGATGCCGAGTCGCCGTGATCAAGCTGCTTCCAGTGGATAGTTGTGGTTGTTGGTCCTCAGCCTCTTAAAATATGCTAGCTGTTACTATATATGTTAAGTATGTAGATATGGACCATATGGTTGTTGGCTATTAGCCTCTTAAAATGTGATAGTTGTTATTATCTTAAGTATGTAGATATGGACCATATGGTTGTCAAAACCGTGTTACAAAGATCCTCCTTTTGTCGAATAGTGTAACCACTATATATATGTTACTCAAATGTTGTTACCTAAGTTCATAGATTTTCATGGAAAATATTAGCATCATACACAATTCACTGAGTTTAAGCGTGTGCCCGATGTCCAGAAGGCATTTGCATATTAATTGTCCATATTGCAAATTCACACACATGTTAACATAAGGAAACATATGTGTAACATATTAATCATCGTGCATGAGTACTCGCAGACGCATCGTGTGCGATACTCCTAGCCACCGCAAGCAACTAATTAGCATTTTTCAAAGTTTTTTGTACACACAGAATCGCACACGGAGTAACTGTATTGACCGTCTGTGTTGTAATTTCTCATCGCAAACAGTTCATCCGAGTCGGCTGTTTGCCACATATCACACACATCTTGTTTACATGACTCGTTTGTGTTCTTTTAGCTCATCGCAAACAGTTCATCCATGTGAGCTGTATGCCGCATATCACGCACATCTTGTTAAGATGAACCGTTTTTGTTGTGTTCCCTAATCGAAAACAGTTCGTCCGAGTGAACTGTATGCCGTATATCGCACACATATTGATATGGCTGCCAGTTTCTGTTGTTCTACCTCATCGCAAATAGTTCGAATGGATTAACCGTGTGTCCTGCATCGCACACACATTGATACGGCTGCCCGTTTTTATTGTCCTTCCTCATCGCAAATAGTTTGAATGAATTAACCGTGTGCCCTGCATCGCACACGTAACTAAAATCTGAACCGTGCTTGATGGCTCTGTCATCGCAAACGTTTTGTACCTTTTTTGACAGTTTTCTACACCGCCGTTTGCGATTATTGCATCGCACACATTTTCGGCAAAGAAGCTCTGATCGTAGTGTTGCGTTAGCAGTATCCTACAGTAGTGCGTGGTCAAAATCACAACCGGTATTATGTCAGAAAATAAACTGTCGGATGTGCACATGCAGTAAGGTAGCAGTCGATAGCCTAGCTCCAGCTTCGATAAAAAATGGCAAGAGGAGGATACGACACCGCTGTTGCTGACCCATGGTTGCTGTTTCCCGACCTGCTAGCCGCGCTGCTCCGGCTCCACGACCGCCGTTTATGTCTTTGTGACGCCCCTAATTTGACCGTACACTAATCATACACGCAAACGTGTACGATCAAGATCAGGGACTCACGGGAAGATATCACAACACAACTCTACAAATAAAATAAGTCATACAAGCATCATATTACAAGCCAGGGGCCTCGAGAGCTCAAATACAAGAGCTCGATCATAGACGAGTCAGCGAAAGCAATAATATCTGAGTACAAACATAAGTTAAACAAGTTTGCCTTAAGAAGGCTAGCACAAACTAGGATACAGATCGAAAGAGGCGCATGCCTCCTGCCTAGGATCCTCTTAAACTACTCCTGGTTGTCGTCAGCGGGCTGCACGTAGTAGTAGGCACCTCCGGTGTAGTAGGAGTCGTCGGCAACGGTGGCGTCTGGATCCTGGGCTCCAACATCTGGTTGCGACAACCAGGTAGAAGGGAAAGGGGGAAAGAGGGAGAAAAGCAACCGTGAGTACTCATCCAAAGTACTCGCAAGCAATGAGCTACACTACATATGTATGCATTGGTATCAAATGGAATAAGGGTATCATATGTGGACTGAACTGCAGAATGCCGGAATAAGAGGGGGATAGCTAATCCTTTCGAAGACTACGCTTCTGGTAACCTCCATCTTGCAGCAGGAGAAGAGAGTAGATGGTAAGTTCACCAAGTAGCATCGTGTAGCATAATCCTAACCGATGATCCTCCCCTCATCGCCCTGTGAGAGAGCGATCACCGGTTGTATCTGGCACTTGGAAGGGTGTGTTTTATTAAGTATCCGGTTCTAGTTGTCATAAGGTCAAGGTACAACTCCGGGTCGTCCTTTTACCGAGGGACGCAGCTATTCGAATAGATCAACTTCCCTGCAGGGGTGCACCACATTTCCCAACACGCTCGATCCCCTTTGTCCGGACACACTTTTCTGGGTCATGCCCGGCCTCGGAAGATCAACACGTCGCAACCCTACCTAGGCACAACAGAGAGGTCAGCACGCCGGTCTAAATCCTATGGCGCAGGGGTCTGGGCCCATCGCCCATTGCACACCTGCACGTTGCGTACGCGGCCGGTGAGCAGACCTATCAACCTCCATTACAAAGGAAGTTGCGTTACGCGGTCCAACCCGGCGCGCGCCGCTCAGTCGCTGACATCATGAAGGCTTCGGTTGATACCACGACGTCGAGTGCCCATAACTGCCCCCGCATAGATGGTTGGTGCGTATAAGCCAGTGGCCAGACTTAGATCAAATACCAAGATCTCATTAAGCGTGTTTAAGTATCCGCGAACGTCGACCAGGGCCAGGCCCACCTCTCTCCTAGGTGGTCTCAATCTGCCCTGTCGCTCCACCACAAAGTAATAGTCGGGGGCCATCGGGAACTCAGGCCCACCACTACCTGGATGGAGCCACCTGCCCCTTCAGCCCCCATCTCCGAACAGTACCACAGGTAATGTAACAGTGTAAAGTATATAGTATATGCCCGTGATCACCTCCCGAAGTGATCACGACCCAGTAGTATAGCTTGGCAGACGGACAAGAGTGTAGGGCCACTGATGGAACACTAGCATCCTATACTAAGTAGTAGGATAGCAGGTAAAGGTAACAACAGTAGTAGCAAGGACAGGCTATGCAGCGGTATAGGATTAACTGAAAGCAGTAACACGCTACACTAATCTAATGCAAGCAGTATAGAGAAGAATAGGCGATATCTGGTGATCAAGGGGGGGGGCTTGCCTGGTTGCTCTAGCAAGAAGGAAGGGTCGTCAACTCCGTAGTCGAACTGGGGGTCGCCGACAGTCTCGGGGTCTACCGGAAAGAAGTAATGGAGGGGAAATACAATAAATAACAGAGCAATCAAAGCATCACAAAGTGTAACATGGCATTACGTGGTGTTAGAGGTGACCTAACGTAGTAGTAGGTGCTACTGACGAAGGGGGAAAACATCCGGGAAAGTATTACCGATGTTTGACGTTTTTGGGCAGATGAAACGGAGGTGGATTATTGCATGTTCGCTATGCTAGGGATGTGTGGTGAACGAACAGACTGCGTATTCGGATTCGTCTCGTCGTTCTGAACAACTTTCATGTATAAAGTTTTTCCATCCGAGTTACAGATTATTTTATATTAATTTTTAAAGTTTTTTTAAAACATTTTCTAAATATTCTGGAATTTATATTAATTTCGAAATTTAAAAGGAAAATTGTTAGATGCACCCGGTGCAGTGCACCCGGCAGTGCATAGTCAGCAGTTGACTGGTCCACGTTGACCACTCAAAGGGGCGTTGGGGCCCACCTGTCATAGACTGCTAGTTAATAGCTTTTAGTTAAAAGGATTTAATTAACATGAGGGCCCACATGTCATACCCAGTGACTAAACTGACATGGTTATTTATTTTAATTAAACACGTGGGGCCCGTATGTGAGTGGGGGTTAGTAGGTGGGTTAGGGCCTTAATGGCCAATTAGGCCGGTGGGTTAACTCCGGTGGCCAGAGGCCACGGCGGAGGGCGGAAGTGGCAAAGGGGGGGGCTGGCGGCCTCCGCTTGAGCCAATAGCAGCGGCGGGGCAGTGGCGGTCTGGGTGGGCACCGCCGGCCGGAGGCGGATGCCGCCGCAAGCGGTGGGGCGCGGCTGGGGGCGACATGAGGAGTGGGCGGAGGTGGGACGCAGGGTGCCGGCGGAAGCGACGGCAGTGGGTGCAGGAGGGGTGAGCACGGCCACGGTGCCAGCGGCACACGCAAGGAGCAAGCTCCGGGTGCGGGAAGTAGCTAGGGGAGTTGGTCGATGGTGCGACCAACGACGCGCTGGGCACTAGCAGGCACGACAAGCTGTAGGCGTTGGCGGCGGCTAAAGTAGCAGTGCAGCAGAAGCAACTAGAGGCAAGGCGGAGCATGAGCACGCGGGTGGCGCATGGTCGGGCGCGCACGGGGCTAGTGTAGATGGCTCCAGGGTTTGGCTGCAGGTGGCTGGGCCACGCGGGCGCGGACGCAGAGCTTCGGCCATGGCGGAAACAGCGTGGGGAGCGAGTGTTGGAAATATGCCCTAGAGGCAATAATAAAAGGATTATTATTATATTTCCTTGTTCATGATAATTGTCTTTTATTCATGCTATAATTGTGTTACCCGAAAATCGTAATACATGTGTGAATACTTAGACACCAACATGTCCCTAGTAAGCCTCTAGTTGACTAGCTCGTTGATTAACAGATAGTCATGGTTTCCTGACTATGGACATTGGATGTCATTGATAACGAGATCACATCATTAGGAGAATGATGTGATGGACAAGACCCAATCCTAAACATAGCACAAGATCGTATAGTTCGTTTGCTAGAGTTTTCCAATGTCAAGTATCTTTTCCTTAGACCATGAGATCGTGTAACTCCCGGATACCGTAGGAGTGCTTTGGGTGTACCAAACATCACACGTAACTGGGTGACTATAAAGGTATACTACGGGTATCTCCGAAAGTGTCTGTTGGGTTGACATGGATCAAGACTGGGATTTGTCACTCCGTATGACGGAGAGGTATCTCTGGGCCCACTCGGTAATGCATCATCACAATGAGCTCAAAGTGACCAAGTGTCTGGTCACGGGATCATGCATTACGGTACGAGTAAAGTGACTTGCCGGTAACGAGATTGAACGAGGTATTGGGATACCGACGATCGAATCTCGGGCAAGTAACGTACCGATTGACAAAGGGAATTGTATACGGGGTTGCTTGAATCCTCGACATCGTGGTTCATCCGATGAGATCATCGAGGAGCATGTGGGAGCCAACATGGGTATCCAGATCCCGCTGTTGGTTATTGACCGGAGAGCCTTCTCGGTCATGTCTACATGTCTCCCGAACCCATAGGGTCTACACACTTAAGGTTCGGTGACGCTAGGGTTGTTAGGAAGACTTGTATGTGATTAACTAATGTTGTTCAGAGTCCCGGATGAGATCCCGGACGTCACGAGGAGTTCCGGAATGGTCCGGAGGTAAAGATTTATATATGGGAAGTTGTCATACGGTCGCCGGAAAGGTTCGAGGGCATATCGGTATTGTACCAGGGCCACCGGAGGGGTTCCGGGGGTCCACCGGGAGGGGCCACCTCTTCCGGGGGGGGGGCTTATGGGCTGTATGGAGAAGGGAACCAGCCCAAGTGGGCTGGGGCGCCACACCCCCCTAGGGCCCATGCGCCTAGGGTTGGGGGGGGAACCCTAAGGGGGGCGCCCCCTTGCTTGGGGGGCAAGCCCCCCTCCCCTTGGCCGCCGCCCCCTAGGAGATTGCATCTCCTAGGGCCGCCCCCCCTTAGGCCCCCTATATATAGTGGGGGGAGGAAGGGCTTCACACCCCATGCCTTTGGTGCCTCCCTCTCCCTCTCCAACACCTCCTCCTCTTCCATAGAGCTTGGCGAAGCCCTGCCGGAGTACTGCAACTCCACCACCACCACACCGTCGTGCTGCTGCTGGAGCCATCTTCCTCAACCTCTCCTTCCCCCTTGCTGGATCAAGAAGGAGGAGACGTCACGCTGACCGTACGTGTGTTGAACGCGGAGGTGCCGTCCGTTCGGCGCTAGGATCTCCGGTGATTTGGATCACGTCGAGTACGACTTCCTCATCCCCGTTCTTTGAACGCTTCCGCGCGTGATCTACAAAGGTATGTAGATGCAATCCGATCACTCGTTGCTAGATGAACTCATAGATGGATCTTGGTGAAACCGTAGGAAAATTTTTGTTTTCTGCAACGTTCCCCAACACATCTATGATAAGGGGCTCTCCGGGAGAAGTAGTTACGAGAACCTAGAGTCAGATTTAGTAAATCATTTAACCCGAATAGAAGAGAGATCAGAGTCCCAGAGTATAGACGAGGAGTAAAAGATCCTAATACCACCCAGATGGCGACATGGGCCCGTAAGGCACACAACCATGTTAGTAAAAAGTTTTGTAATGTCTAGACTCGACTTCGGCCAAGGAGTGTGGAAGGCGGATTCCTACAGGCAGCCGACTCTGATACCAACTTGTGACGCCCCCAATTTGACCGTACACTAATCATACACGCAAACATGTACGATCAAGATCAGGGACTCACGGGAAGATATCACAATACAACTCTACAAATAAAATAAGTCATACAAGCATCATATTACAAGCCAGGGGCCTCGAGGGCTCGAATACAAGAGCTCGATCATAGACGAGTCAGCGAAAGCAACAATATCTGAGTACAGACATAAGTTAAACAAGTTTGCCTTAAGAAGGCTAGCACAAACTGGGATACAGATCGAAAGAGGCGCAGGCCTCCTGCCTGGGATCCTCTTAAACTACTCCTGGCCGTCGTCAGCGGGCTGCACGTAGTAGTAGGCACCTCCGGTGTAGTAGGAGTCGTCGGCAACGGTGGCGTCTGGATCCTGGGCTCCAACATCTGGTTGCGACAAACAGGTAGAAGGGAAAGGGGGGAAAGAGGGAGAAAAGCAACTATGAGTACTCATCCAAAGTACTCGCAAGCAATGAGCTACACTACATATGTATGCATTGGTATCAAATGGAATAAGGGTATCATATGTGGACCGAACTGCAGAATGCCGGAATAAGAGGGGGATAGCTAATCCTTTCGAAGACTACGCTTCTGGTAACCTCCATCTTGCAGCAGGAGAAGAGAGTAGATGGTAAGTTCACCAAGTAGCATCGTGTAGCATAATCCTAACCGATGATCCTCCCCTCGTTGCCCTGTGAGAGAGCGATCACCGGTTGTATCTGGCACTTGGAAGGGTGTGTTTTATTAAGTATCCAGTTCTTGTTGTCATAAGGTCAAGGTACAACTCCGGGTCGTCCTTTTACCGAGGGACATGGCTATTCGAATAGATCAACTTCCCTGCGGGGGTGCACCACATTTCCCAACACGCTCGATCCCCTTTGTCCGGACACACTTTTCTGGGTCATGCCCGGCCTTGGAAGATCAACACGTCGCAACCCTACCTAGGCACAACAAAGAGGTCAGCACGCCGGTCTAAATCCTATGGCGCAGGGGTCTGGGCCCATCGCCCATTGCACACCTGCATGTTGCGTACGCGGCCGGTGAGCAGACCTAGCAACCTCCATTACAAAGGAAGTTGCGTTACGCGGTCCAACCCGGCGCGCGCCGCTCAGTCGCTGACGTCATGAAGGCTTCGGTTGATACCACAACGTCGAGTGCCCATAACTGTCCCCGAGTAGATGGTTAGTGCGTATAAGCCAGTGGCCAGACTCAGATCAAATACCAAGATCTCATTAAGCGTGTTTAAGTATCCGCGAACGCCGACCAGGGCCAGGCCCACCTCTCTCCTAGGTGGTCTCAACCTGCCATGTCGCTCTGCCACAAAGTAACAGTCGGGGGCCGTCGGGAACTCAGGCCCACCACTACCTGGATGGAGCCACCTGCCCCTTTAGCCCCCATCTCCGAACAGTACCACAGGTAATGTAACAGTGTAAAGTATATAGTATATGCCCGTGATCACCTCCCGAAGTGATCACGGCCCAGCAGTATAGCTTGGCAGACGGACAAGAGTGTAGGGCCACTGATGGAACACTAGCATCCTATACTAAGTAGTAGGATAGCAGGTAAAGGTAACAACAGTAGTAGCAAGGACAGGCTATGCAACAGTATAGGATTAACTGAAAGCAGTAACATGCTACACTAATCTAATGCAAGCAGTATAGAGAAGAATAGGCGATATCTGGTGATCAAGGGGGGGGGGCTTGCCTGGTTGCTCTGGCAAGAAGGAAGGGTCATCAACTCCGTAGTCGAACTGGGGGTCGCCGGCAGTCTCGGGGTCTACCGGAAAGAAGTAACGGAGGGGGAACACAATAAATAACAGAGCAATCAAAGCATCACAAAGTGTAACATGGCATTAGCGGTGTTAGAGGTGACCTAACATAGTAGTAGGTGCTACTGACGAAGGGGGAAAACATCCGGGAAAGTATTACCGATGTTTGATGTTTTTGGGCAGATGAAACGGAGGTGGATTGTTGCATGTTCGCTATGCTAGGGATGTGTGGTGAATGAATAGACCGCGTATTCGGATTCGTCTCGTCGTTCTGAACAACTTTCATGTATAAAGTTTTTCCATCCGAGTTACGGATTATTTTATATAAATTTTAAAGTTTTTTTTAAAACATTTTCTAAATATTCTGGAATTTATATTAATTTCGAAATTTAAAAGGAAAATTGTTAGATGCACCCGGTGCAGTGCACCCGGCAGTGCATAGTCAGCAGTTGACTGGTCCACGTTGACCAGTCAAAGGGGCGTCGGGGCCCACCTATCATAGACTGCTAGTTAATAGCTTTTAGTTAAAAGGATTTAATTAACAGGGGGGTCCCACATGTCATACCCAGTGACTAAACTGACATGGTTATTTATTTTAATTAAACACGTGGGGCCCGTATGTGAGTGGGGGTTAGTAGGTGGGTTAGGGCCTTAATGGCCAATTAGGCCGGTGGGTTAACTCCGGTGGCCAGAGGCCACAGCGGAGGGCGGAAGTGGCAAGGGGGGGGGGGGGGCGCTGGCGGCCTTCGCTTGAGACAATAGCAGCGGCGGGGCAGTGGCGGCCCGGGTGAGCACCGCCGGCCGGAGGCGGATGCCGCCGCAAGCGGTGGGGCGCGGCTGGGGGCAACAGGAGGAGCGGGCGGAGGTGGGACGCAGGGTGCCGGCGGAAGCGACGGCAGTGGGTGCGGGAGGGGTGAGCACGACCACGACGCCAGCGGCGCGCGCAAGGAGCAAGCTCCGGGTGCGGGAAGTAGCTAGGGGAGTTGGTCGATGGTGCGACCAACGACGCGCTGGGCGCTGGCAGACACGACAAGCTGTAGGCGACGGCGGCGGCTAAAGCAGCAGTGCAGCAGAAGCAACTAGAGGCAAGGCGGAGCGCGAGCACGCGGGCGGCGCACGGTCGGGCGCGCACGGGGCTCGTGTAGATGGCTCCAAGGTTTGGCTGCAGGTGGCTGGGCCACGCGGGCGCGGACGCAGAGCTTCGGCCATGGCAGAAACAGCGTGGGGAGCGAGCTACGAGGAAGAAGGAGAGGCGCGAGGAGAGGGAAAAGTAGCCGGAGCTCACGGGAAAGGCACAAGGAGGCCCGGCGTTTGCTTAGGAGCAGCAGAGGCACCGGAATCGTCGGGGATCGCCGGCGGCCGTCGAGGAAGAAGACGGTCGGATCCGGCGTGGTGGTGGTCCCCGACTCCGATGGCTTGGCGTAGAGGACGTAGTCGAGGGCAGCGCGCCTCCTGGGCATAGCTTTGCGGTGCACGGTGGCCGGAGACCACATGGACGACGACGTTCATGGCAGTGACAACGGCGGGTGGCTGCGCGTGGAAGAAAACGGCGCGAGGGGGAAGAAGTGAAGAGGCTAGGGTTCGCAGGGCATCGAGGGGAGTCAAGTAGGAGGCCGAGGGGGCTGGATGCATGCCGCGTGGCGATCCCCAACCATGGACGAGCCCTTTGTGTCCACGAGGTGTGGTGAACAGAGAGGTAAGGGATGAAGGGCATTGATGGGCTGGTCCGGCTCCTGTAGTCGCGGGCCGTAAGTGCTAGTAGTTTTCTCTTTTACTTTTTTTACCTTTTCTTTTATGTATTTTCCTACTGTTTTGTATTTGTTGGAGCGAGCAAACGAATTTTGTTACAGATGAAACTTGGCACATAAATACAAGACATTGCTATGAGCTAGCACAACAAGTTTTAATTTATTTTGAAAAGTGAAAATATTTATTTAATTGAAATTGGATCAATTAAAAGTTGTTGGTACAATTTTAAATAGGTTAAGGGCATTTTAATAATTCAAATAATATTTGTTTTGTTCATGAAAATTTGTTAGTGAATTCTTACAACCCAATGGACATTTTTATTTTTTTTATGAAACTATAATTTGAATTTGTATTTGAACTTACTTTGAAGCAAGTGAGGTTTAGCGAAATTTTAATTACGATGACCTGGCATCATTAACACGGGTTTACTGTAGCTTAACTATCGGGGTGTCACAGTCTTGCTCCAGATCGAGGACGAGCTCCTTTCCTCCTTCTGTGTCCATTCTTCCTCCGGCCGCTCCCCTACATTCACGCATAGACATCACGACGGCCACTGCTCCCTCCCCCTCGTCTGTACAGAGCTCCCTTCGCCCTCCACCCAGCCTCAATAGGTCCGACGTGGGTGGGTACGCCGGACACCAGATCCGGTATATACGCGAGCTGCAGCGCCCCGATCCAGCCGAGTGGCATGGCGCACGTCCCCAACTTGCAGCGCCGACATGAGAGGGGCGGAGCCGCAGAGGTGGCCGGCGCGAGGTGTAGTGGAAGCGGCGGACACGAAGGGGATATGGATGAAATGCGTGGAAGGGGTAGATAGCGACAAACGCCAATAGTTTTGCGATTGAGACTCCCCGACCAGATGGTACCAGGTCCACGCGTGCGGTGATTCGCGGCGGGATCGAGCGGCCAGGAGCTGACCGCTCGTTCCGTCTAAATAGTGCGTATGCACTTTTTAGATTTCAGGTTGTTTAAATTGTGGGTAATTTTTTGCAAAAACTGCCACCGTCTGATCTGGATCTAACGGCTCTGGTGGCGTTCGGCGGGATCACATCCCAGCGAACGTTCGCCGGATAGCATTTCCCAAAACCAAAGCTGAGCTCTCGTAGAAACCTCGATGAACCCTCGGCCCTCGCCGCTCCACCATTCCGTGTTCCTCCTCCCTTGCCCCGGCCTGGCGGCCGCTCCTGCCTCTCTCCACACCTCCGTGCTGCCGCCCGGCGCTCCTCCCCGCCTCCCGCTTCTGCCCAACCTCCCGTCCGACGCGCCACTTCCCTGGAGTTGTGCTGCCGCCGATCCCAACCCTAGACGCCCCCCTCCACTGAAGCAGCGCCGCCGCCGCCGCCCACGCCCCTGACGCCGCCCTCTACCTGCTGCGCCGCCACGCAGCCTCCACACCGAGGCGTGTAAGGATATTCTCATTCTTACTTTTTGGCCGCTCTAAGATTGGATGTGTTGTGTGTAAAGAATACAATTTGGTTGGTTCTTTTGCTTTTCACTAACTGGACTGTGTTTGCCGATCTTGGAATTAGAGAGATTTAAAATTTAATTAGTGGTGTGTGTTAGAATGCAACTAGCACTACTTTATTGGATTCAAATGCCTTGCATCATGTTGTCAACCATAGATGTGTCCTCTAATTCTGCTGATGCATCCACATTTTGAGTTGACGAGGCTGCTCTTGCTCTGGTGCCATTGCTCCTGAGCCACCACGACTTGTGGGGGACAAGCCAATAAAGCTGCTCGATGCTGTCCTAAGAAGTGTTACTACACATACTACTACTGCGTTGGGACTAGGGGATTCACGCGGACCATTGGTCAGGACGCTGTTGCCAGCGGTGTAACTATGTGCTTTCAAAGATCTCAACACTTTTTTTGAGTTGAAAGTTTAGTTTAGTTTCATTGTTGTAACTTCATGGTCGATTTTGAATAGGGAGTTAAACTTCAGTGTGTTGATTTTTAGTCTTCCCACACTGAACATTTAATCCTAGAAATCAAAAGTAGTGCTTGAATGTTTTGATATTTGTTCGGACTGGAATACAGCCTGTACTGCTCCCGTGTTTGACCTCCAGAGTAAGTGCACACACAGTTCAGAAGCAGGTCGCCCCTCGCATGCTAGTTGTAATGCTCCAACTGTAAAATGTGTTGTTAGACTGGAACTGGATAGAAAAATAATCCAAATCGAAGTATGCTATTCCTTGTATTTACTTCACAATCTGAATAGATTCCTTTTTTTGCTTTTGAAGGTTGAAGACCACATTCCTTGTAATCCTCTTATTTGAAGGCTAATTGGAGTTGGATCATTCTCCTAGGTCTACTACTTCTGTTCACCAATGGTTTACTGTACTCACTGTGCTGATTATTGCCCATACATAAAGGATCCTGACAAAGGATATATGTGAGATCCTCTTTCCTGTTCTTTCTTTGTTATTCTTATTGCATCTGAAATCAGGCCGTATAATTGTTTGTGTACATGATTTTGTTGATCAGCCTGTTACTTTCTTGCTTAATAGATTTCTATTAAGCAGCTTCAGCGGTTGTTCATGTGTCTTGTCATGTTTGATGGTCAGATGTTGTGGGACATGTGGAAAGGTTCTTGATCAGGAGATTTACACCGATGAGCCTACTTTTGTCAAGGACAGTTCCGGAGCGGTTGGTCTTATTATTGTGCTTCTCATTATTCACTTCCTTAATTTATCTGTGTAGTTTGTGAGGTTGACTTTCTTGGATGTGTACAGAGCAGGCTGGCTGGAAACATACTGAGCAGCATCGAAAGTGGGAGTTCACTATCCCATGAAAGGACTTTAATGAAAGGTATGGCTTTTAGGGCACTCCTTTGTTGTATTGAACTATTGATTGTTCTTCCCACTTTGTGAATTAAGCCTGTGATTTATTTCCGTAGGGAGAGACGAGATTTGGCAGATTGTCACTAGCTTACATGTTGGTGGTGGAGATACTATCATTGATATGGCTCATAAATTTTATACAGTATGGATTTTTGTTATCACTCAGTAATAGTTATGAAAAATTATGAGAATGATATTTCTTTTTGTTGAAGTGTAGCTAGCTGTGGACCATAATTTTACAAGGGGCCGTCGAACAACTCATGTTGCAGCAGCTTGTCTTTACATTGCCTGCCGGTACGCTATCACCTAATTAACAGTTTGTCTCTTGTTGCTTTATTGTAAGCCTTCCTATCCATTTTGCCCTTTTTCATATATGACCCTGTCCTCCCCCATTTTTGGTGGGGCTAGGAATCTTCCTTAGTTTATTAGTCATTGATTGCTTCATGACGCAAGTCTAATTTCCTCTAAACAACTGCAAAACCATCTTTACTATATGGTTTTTAAAAATCGCAATACAGTATTGGCGCATTATGTTTTACTTCCATTCTATATCTCTGGTTTCTTACTAGAAAATTAGATGCTTGATCTAGATAAACTTCTGTCCTGGTGAGTTCGTAAAACAACAAGCGAGAAAACCAAGAGACAAGCGCCTAAGCTGTATGAACCTATGGGACAACCAAGCTTCTTCTATAGACATGCACGGCGAACCCATGCCTCTCAGATATACATTCTATATAGTAAGGAGTGGTCTACTATCAAGACTGTTTCCTAAATTCTTGAGTTCAGAGCTCTTCTGAGTAGCCCAGTGATGTTAGTTTTTGTTTGTTTACTATTCTTAAAATACTTCCTGCAAATGGAAATACCTATCCTCAAATACGTGCTAGTAATAAAAAATTAACTTGGTCATCTATCTATGTATAAAAAAAGGGCATCTACAGCGTCCACATGAAACGGATATTACTACTTACTAGACTAGGTATATTCTGTGGGTGTATACATGGACTTATTATATGTGCAGCAAGCACTATCACTACACGTCATGATTTATTGCTGTGCTGAAAAAGTCTTGTTTCCCTTTTATGTTCTTTGTGGTTCACCGAAATCTGCTCTCTTTAAGCCAATGGTTGTCACTTGGTTTCAGCAAACTATATGGTTAGTACTTACATCCATGCTTAATTGCTTCTCTTGTCAGGCAAAGTAAAAAGGCTTATCTCCTTATCGATTTCTCGGACTATTTGAAGATTAGCGTGTAAGTGAACCATTCTCTTGCCATTTATCTTGTAATCTGTAGTAAAAAGGCTCATCTATTTTTTTTTTCAGTTATGTCCTAGGTGCTGTTTTTCTGCAACTTTGCCAAGTTTTGCTACTTGCAGAACATCCAATTGTTCAGAAACTCATAGATCCCAGCCTTTTCATCCATCGTTTTACAGAACGTAAGTTAATCATATATTTCTATGTACCTCTTTATTTAGTTGAGACTTTTTCTTTTGTTCCATAGATGTACACTCTTGTTCTACACATGAATTCATTTTTTCGTCTTTCTCAAGCCTGCCTGCCTCTCCATGTTTCCGCTAACTACCCCAATACTGGTCTGGTTTTTGTTGGTTCAGTTTTTGCATGAATTCTAATTCCAAACAACATAATCTCATGAGTACTTGACAAATCATATCAAAAAGTCTAAAAATGAGTTCCCCCTTCTATTGTAACTGTGCTATTTCTTTTTAGTATCTTAGACTAAATTATATTGTTCCTAGATTCCGAATCATACTTCAACCCTTGTTTTTAAAGATATGTTTCTCCTTTGAGCTTTCCTCCGGGATCTCATTCATCTTCCAACTCTTCTTCTAGGCACAATAAACTTGCTGGAACTGTGGCCCTTGCTTCTTCCTTCCTTTCACTAATAGTCCGACTCAAATCTCCTGACCACTAGATTACCGTTGCTTCCGCTGCACCCTCTCGATATGACTGGCTTCGTATAAATGGGCGCAGTGACTCTCCTGCCGTCGAGATCTGCCCCTGATTTGGGGGTTTGGATTTACATGTGAGAGCCTAATTGATGCAGAAAAGTTATGTTCTTTTGTTGCAAGATCACTTCGATTTCGTATGAATGAGGCATCACCCTGTCTTGATTCCAGTGCAGTAGTTTGTTGGAAAATGCCTCAATTGAGAGTTTCTTGGACTTGTGGAGTTCCTTACCTGAATTTTCTAATTGTCATCCTATGATCCATCTAAGCTCCTAGCAGCACCGTGGCCACAACTTTCACAGTGACATGGAAGCATGCGGGAGTAGGTGGCTACAGGAGCGGGGCATCTACTGTATATCCAATGCCGGAACAACAATTAGACGCTGGCTCTGCAGTAGCAGTTAAAAGAAGAGAAGGGGGGTAAAACTAGCATATTATTTAGTAAGGATATATATATTTAGTGCGGAACGAGATTGTCTTAGTTAGGAAGACAAATATATGGTCTGTTAGGGAAGTTGAGATTTTATTCATTATATTCTGAGGCGTCAAGTTGAGTCTACTATATATAAGGGACACAATCGCCATGTACCAAGGAATGTGAATAAACCAGTAAAGATCTAATCCACATCCGACGTACTCTCCCTCTCATCTCCAGCGCCATGGCCGCACAACCCTTAGTCGTTTGATCCATGCCCGCAGCGTACGGATGAACCTCTGTCCTGGACTCTCCCAGTCATTGGACCGCTATCCACTATAATACTGAGAAAACTCATGACATGGGGTCTAGTGGAAGGCCGGCGGGGCCAGTGGCACCTCTGTTTAGATGGTGACAGCAAGAGATCTGTGGGAAATGAAGATCTGTGTAAGAGGAAATGTTTTTGTCACTGAAATGTGCGGCCCATTGCACAGTACATGGATACGCTTACAAGGATCCCGTGAGTGCATGTTAGACTGCAGCCAGGGTGCTTTAGGGCAAGGGATAAACGGTACTGAGGCTTAGAAGGGGCCAAAGACTCTTCATGGATAGTTGAGGGGCAAAACTAGACTTTTGCTACTTAATACTGCATGGCTTACTGGTCAATTGTTCAGTTGTACCGTATGCCATTGCATGAAAAGAAGAAATTTACTGCATCTTATGGTGCGAAGAGAAAAGGCTACACAAAATAAGAGCTAGTGACATGCTAATGACAGAGAATATCTGTCCTCGGCTGTATATGTAGATTTAATGTTAATAGGCTACAGAGGCTATGAAGTATGTGTAATCAAAAGTTGGTCAAATGCGAGCTAATACGGCTCTTGAATGAGCTTTTCCTTGCCCACATGGGTGTTTTTGCTTGTAAGCACGATTAGATGGACAACTGCACCTCTTGGCAAGAAAATTAACCATGTTTTTATTTATTTGTTTGTTTATGTTTTTGTTCTAATTAACTGGTTTTGTCTGCAGGTTTACTTGGGAAAAGGGACAATGCTGTCTCAGACACAGCTTTACGCATCGTAGCTAGCATGAAGCGAGACTGGATGCAGGTTAGCATCTTCTCCCTTTTAGTTTTGTTTAAGGTTCCTTTGTAAGATTGTAATAGTTTGTCACATGTTGCAGACTGGGAGGAAGCCAAGTGGATTATGTGGTGCAGCATTATATATTGCTGCACTTTCACATGGCTATAATTATACCAAGTCAAATATTGTAAGCTCAGATGCTCAGGACAGATCTACTTATTCGAGAATTGTGTTCTAAATGGCTTCCTTTTTGTTAATCAGCATTTATTGTGTGAATCCATTACTTTTATGCACAATGTGGGCTTGAATATGATTTGACACATTTGTGCTATGTTTGTCAGGTTGCGGTTGTGCATGTATGTGAGGCAACACTAACTAAGCGCTTGATAGAGTTTGAAAATACAGATTCTGGCAGCTTAACGGTATGTATATGCTTTTCTTGAAGTTGACTAATGGGGCTGTGTATTCATCCGATGACTTCAGTTTCACTAGATATTAGTCACTTCTCCCAAGTCCACACCCTTTGGCAAAGATCAATCCAATTAGGTCGCTCCCCTCACTTCTATAAAACCATGTTCCACAGAATACAAAGAGAAAAAACATACATCTAAGCTGGATAAAAAAATTCTAAACTTTACAAGAAAAACAAGTACCTAGGTTAACCCCTAAAAAACACTGAAACAAATAGAACTAAAAATTGCATTAAATGTTCACAGAAAGTGCATATTACTTGCGCACTGCAATTTAGGCTTAGTACTATGAAGTTAACAAAAATTAGGCAACTGAAAAGTGAAATTTAGCAAAATTGTTATTTGATGTTGCTACACTGAATGGTCAGCGATCAGTCGGTGCAAATTGTTTGGTTATCACTATCTTGTGGAAGTCGTTATTAAGCTGTCCATTCTGAAGCATACCAAGTGATTATCATCCAGCAGTGAGTGGGGCAAGAATTGGACTGTGTGTGATATCACTAAAGCAAATAATCTTTACTTTTTAGCCTTTCAGACAGCAAATTATAGGTGATAATATTTTTACTTCCTTTGTTCCAAAATATAAGGTGTGTTAATTTTTCAAAAGTCAAACATCTCTCTGTTTGACCAAGATTGTAGAAAACTATATCAAAATTTTCAATACCAAATAGATAAGCTATGAAAATATGTTTCACGATGAATCTAATGATACTGATTTGGTATTCTAGGTATCAATGTTTTTCTCTCTTTTTTTGTGATGAGATATTGATATTTTTCTCAATGAACTTCCTCAAACACAGATAAGTTTGACTTCTCAAAATATCAACACACCTTATGTTTGGAATGGAGGGAGTATCTGCTAGAGCATTGGGGCATGCCATTTCATGTCGCTACCTTCTCTTGTCACATCTACTACAAATGTATCATTATCTGTCTTGACCTTGGATATCATGCCAAGATAAATTATGCTATACTGTAAATGAAAATGGCCCCTGAGGATTGGGGCAGGAACTGCTCACTTTTTTTTTAACATACAACATATTCATAAGCACTTCTTCACGCCCCTTTGCTAGATTGAAGATTTTTTGGCAAAGGCTGATGAAGAGCCTGTTTCAAAATTTTCACCCATATCTGGAGAAGTCCTCTGCAAGCACAAGGATAAAGCTGTTGAGCATTTTGCTCATGGACTTTGTGAGAAGTGCTACAACAAAGTAATACACATTTACTATGCTTATAATGCATTGGTTTTGATACTCCATTCGCCATTGACACATGACTTGATTGTTCAGTTTACTAAACTGTCGGGTGGACTGGAGGGTGGTGCTGACCCTCCAGCTTTCCAACGAGCTGAAAAACAAAGACTGGAAGCTGCTAAGAAGGCTGAGGAAGCTGCTGCTAATAAGGAAGCAATGTTAGGAGAGTCAATTTGTGAGATACAGAATTCTGATGCTGAACATAACATCACGAGCACTACAGAGGTAATAATCTGTCCTGAACTTACTCAAACTCGTGCTTCATACCCTATCTACTCAACAAATCAAGAGGCGCTACTACAGTGCACCTTCTCTGCCTTCACTCATCTGGGACATCACTGATGAGGCAGCCCGTCCTTTGGGAGATGGACTTTAGGTGAGAAGAAGATGGTGCTGTTTCTTAGTGGGGTGGAAGAAAACATCACTGGTACTGGATTCTTGCAAGACGAGGAAGATCTGTAGTGGCGTTGACCTCTCCTTGTTCCCCTGCTTCTTCATCGGCTCATTCTGCTTGCCAAACAGCCCGGGTTCCAGTCTGGCTTAGACCTAACCCCATTTGGGTTGGCCACACACGACAGACAACTAACCATTTCCATTTTTCTGAACTCAACTCATGCAAAATGGTTAACCCATGGCTTGCCTTGGAACCCTTGGCTTACATGTTAGTGGCACTCTAGTTCTCTAAGCAATGTAGGACTATTCTCCCAAATGTGCTCATGCATGCACGCATCACTAGTAGGCTGCATCTGGGCCCTTATTCCAACTGGGGCAGGTTGTAACACAAAGCTCACAAGATAGGGGCAAATAGTCTACTTATCCGAACAGACTCATGACATGCGGCCTAGAAGAAGCCAGTAGTTTTATATTGAATCAGGGGAAATAAGAAACTTTGGTAGTGGCTTTGTCCCCACCATTTTTATGTCACCCATGTTGCTAGTCAAGAGGGAGCTATGCCGGCTGCGGCCCCGAGATCCCACTATCCCAGTGAGGATCGTATCTAAGAACTGCTGCTGCTGTTGGGATCAGGTTGACAGGCTGACATCGGTTTGTGGCTGCTATATGGCAAAACAACTATGCAACCAGGGTAGTTTTAGGACACGGGTTATTTGTATTGGTTTTGAAGTTGATTGTGTTAGTTAGTCAGTTGTATAGTTGTGGGTGAAACTTATACTTATGTGATAATTCAGGGGTTTAAAATGCACTGATTCCATTTATCCAATATTTTGTTGTGTAGCTGTAATGCGTAACTACATATGGAATTGTTATACTATCCATTTTATAATAATTTTGCAACATTGCTGCATGGTTATTTCCAAGGTTCTTAAAACTTCCAAGTTCCATCTTTATTTTATTAGTCTGGTTTTTATAGTACACTACTCATTTCAGATTGGGTGTCCACAGCGAGGTGTTAAATTACTCTCAGATTTTTCCTTGCATCTGGTATCACAAGTTTGCAATAACACTGTTTTCTGCAAGTGTTCTGATATGTAGTGCCAATTTAGCTTCTCTTATTTTTTCAACAAAGTTACATGCTGCCTCATCTGTTGCACTTGAAGGACGTGAAAGACAAAAATATACTCGTTAATTCTGTTGGGCACGGTACCAGACTACCAATCATGCTGTGATATCTTCTGATGGAATATTTGAACTGCAAAATGTACCTGTATTGCCTATAGTTTTATTGCATTGTGATGTATGCCTATACCATGTATATTACCTCTTCACCGCATCTGCGTTAGCTCTTTCTTTTATTATCCACTATGTGTGTTGTGTGCCCTATATATACTTGTTTTTGAAAATTCAGTTTGCCTTGTTTCAAGCAGGATTCAGTTGGAGATAAATCTGCAACAATTGGTTCTGGGGAAATTGGAAAGGATTATGTAGCTTCAAAAGATCCTGAAGTTGGAGGTTTGTTAGTTGTAACATGCAATAGTAATTTCAGTTCAGTACCAGGCCACTTTTGGGTTCATATTGTCAAGTTGATTGTTGCTGATCAACTTCCGAATGCTCCTTGGCATCCTTAGGTGAAAATGGTAAAGCTGATGCTGATCCAGAAAGTTTTTCTGATATTGATGATTTGGAGGTACCTTTATCCATCCATCTGTTCAGCACACTTTCAGACTAATTTGTTGGGATCTCTGAGCCTGAAAGATGGCCAGATATGTTATTTGTGATATCTAATTCTCCATTAATTTGATAGGTTGACGGGTATCTTCACAATGAGGAAGAGACGCAGTACAAAAAGATAATTTGGGAGGAAATGAACAAAGAATACCTAGAGGTAGGTATTGTAACTCTAGCAACATTAGGCGGTTCTTAGGGAGTATTCGGTTCCTCTCCGCTCCTCTAACTCCGCTCCCAGAGCGGACCAGACTTAGCTAACTTTGACGGAGCTGCCAAAACGGAGCTCCACAACTCCGCGGAGTGGAGACATTCCAAACAGGGCTTTATTCTCACATGGGGTGCAAGTGTAACTGTCTGCTGCTTTATTTGGCAGGAACAAGCCGCAAAGGAAGCTTTAGCAGCTGAACTGGCAGCTAGAGGTGTGGGCGTGGGAGAGGGACAACAGAAAGTATGGAATCTTACTAGTGTAACACAAGCCTCCTATGTATGCTTAACATTTTCGATTGGGTTCATGATTGCCCATGCATTTTTCATGTAGAAACGGAGACGTAATGATGACTCGAAGAACTCAACACCTGCTGAAACACCAGCGGAAGCAACATACAATATGTTAAAACGAAAGGTAATGAACATATTGTTCAGCCATAGCCGCCCAAAACTTGCTTGTCCTGTAAACGTTGTAATACTCCCTCCATTCCAAATTACTCGTCGTGGTTTTAGTTCAAATTTGAACTAAAACCACGACGAGTAATTTGGAACGGAGGGAGTACATGTTAAGCTAAGCATGCAAACAAACTGGCATTTAATATATAACGTTGTTTCTTGCAGGGACTTGGGTCAAAAATCAACGTCGAAGCAGTTGGTGGATTGTATAATGTATGTTTTATGAGTTTATGTTACTGAATTTATGGTTTTCTTTGGTTCTGTGAGGTTAATTGTTTATATATTTACAAATTATGCTTAGAATATCACCTGCATGAAATTAAAATTGCTACTCATATACTCCCTCCGTTCCAAATTACTCGTTGTGGTTTTAGTTCAAGAGGGGAGTATTTTTTTTTAATCTGGTCTAATTTGTTATGTTTCCTGCGACCCAAATGCTTACTGCGAGCAGACTAAAGATGAAGCTAGTGAAGCAAATGAAAAAGGAGACATGGGCTTTGATGGAGAATATGCACATGACACTGGTGATGGTGAAACAATAGAAGGTGGCTATGACTATGCTGATTACAATAACGATGGCTATGCTGATGGTGGTGATGCTGGAGCCTACGAGGATTACGATGGGATTGATTACTAATATAGTACCAAAATTCTGAGAAAACAGCTCAACAAAATAAGTCTTGGTCAACTGGAAGGGGTTTATATGTATTATACTACCTCCGTACCAAAATATTAGCTGTTTTTTTAGGCGAGTTTTGTAGCATAAAGAAGTTCCAATTAATGATATACCGAGGCACTGCACAGTGAAGTACTAACTTCAAATCTTGCACTATGGTCTGGTGAATATGGCAATGTTCAATTATGTTTTTCTCCCTTAAATCGAAGACATACCTTCAGTCTAGTGGACGCCGCACAACAAGATTAGTGTTGTGGTCTGGTGAATTTGTTAATATTGGATGTTCATATTACTGAAAGAAATATAACTATGGGGGCTCTGAGTTGACCAAACAAAAATTTTAGGATGACTAGGAAAACACTTCTTTGGATTCTTATATCGAAGGAGAGATTGAGAGAATTATATTGAACGCTAAGTGGTGAAGAGTTTAATCATATGTAATACCTTAACCATCCCACTGAATAAGCAGATGATTCAACGTCAGCTGAGAAGGGACAAAAAAATAGCGTAGACAAAAGATTGGGCCAAATCATGTGAATCTCCCTTTCATAATCTAAAGGTTTGTCGTTCCCAACGGTACAGATCTATAACTGAGACATAGAGCTTTTTTTTTTATAATGAGACAGAGCTTATTATATGCAAGTATAATCAGAAGTTCTTGGTTTTCAAAAATGGGATGTCTAACTTTATCCAACTGAGCGACTAATCGACTATAGTGCAGCAGAATAAGCCTTCGATGAACTGAACTATTGTTGGAAAATCTTATTGGGACTAATAACGGAAGTTTTGAATACATGTTTTCTCTCTCTCGTTTGCTGTTTTGTGAACAGAGGTAGATGTTTCTTCCTCAACCAGTTGAGAGGCCACCCCATCTCCATGCCCGGTGTATCTAATCTGACCACTAACCTGACCACTAATAGTTGAGAGGCCACTAATCGAAACATCTAATTTGACCGAAACAGCCATATTTGATGTTCTCATCGAATTGGAAGTGAATGAAAACCCTGAGAATGAAATGTGGGATGACCTTTCTGAAATTGTGTCAATCTTCTGTTTCAGATTCTTTTATCAGTGCTTCCTGATTTGTTAAGAAACTTCTCCGCTCAAAACACAAGAGATGAAATCACTGTGTTAAGGCAAAAACTTGATAAGGTCAGAACCAGACTGGAGCACATCGGGGCGCTGAACGACAACCGAGCTCAGGCAAGGTGAAACATGAACAACCAGAAAAAAAATACAATGTAGTGTGAGATGGATTTTGCTATAGTACTTGTGTCGCAACCTGAGATTTTGTATTATTAGCACAATAAAATTGTAACATTCTTTTTTCCAACAGTTATCTAATGAGAATCATGAGAACTCCAGCAGAACACTGTAACACCTCCTATGATGAGCAAAATCCATCTGGAACAGAAACTTAGGAACAATGGAATGTACACAGTAACTTATTTTCATGATTTTGATAGGCACGGCAGTCAAGCATTCCACCAATGATGATTAATTTGCCTTTTAATGACCAAATATAAACCTCTAAAATGTACTCCCTCCGTTCCTAAATATAAGTCAAATGCATCTATATACATCCGTATGTAGTCCATAGTGGAATGTCTACAAAGACTTATATTTAGGAATGGAGGGAGTATCAGATAATTTAAATAACTTGGTCTGACAAAAACAACGTTTGAAGTACTGACAGACAAAAACACATTTCTCAAGAAATATGTATATTTCCATAATATTTTTAATGAAATCAGCATAATAAATGAAGACTCCAGGTGATACCTCTTAAGAGAACTGTGAAATATTTGTAAAGAAAATTGCAATGGAGGGGAGAAACTATTCAGCTCTTCATTGGCTAATCAGTAGCAAGGAATGGTAAGTACATTAGTACATTCTGTGTACAAAAACCAATTGGAATGCACTTTCAGTTCATGCTTCAGCCTCAGAAGCCATCACCAATAGTCACCACAAGAGCACACACCATTCTTAAAATGATGAAAGCGACTGGAGTCCCGCACAATGATCTCATGGTCAACAATCTTTGAGATGTAGGTGAAAGCACTGTGGCAATCACCGCAAACGCGCAGGTTCTTTGTGATCCTTATTGGACAACCAGGGGAAGTTGTGAGGAGGCCATATGCGAGAGCAAGCTTCTCGCTGTGCTCAGCAAGCAGGTTATTTTTCTCCTCATCATCGACATCGTGGAGTGCAAAATTTGTCTCAGGAACATAACCCATAGATTTGATGCGATCAATCAGTCTCTCCAGAAGGGCATAAATCTGAGGGGATAGAGAATGCGATCGATCTCCAACAAAGAAAGACGCAGTTCCTTTCTTACCCTGGACCCAACTACAACCGGGCCTCTTCTTAATCCCGGAGTTCTTCATCAGGTTTCTGATTCTGGCTACATCCTTCCAACGCCTTGCATTAGCATATATGTTGGAGATGAGCGTGTAAGATCCATCATTCTCTGCATTCATCTCAACTAGCTTGTTAAGAGCATATTCAGCAAGTTCTACATTTGAATGTACTCTACACGCACTAAGCAATGCAACCCAGACTACTGCAGTAGGCTCCATTGGCATGTCTTTGACCATATTCCATGCCCTATCTATCTGCCCGGAGCGGGCCAGCAAGTCAATGACACAAGCATAATGCTCTGCACAGGCAGCCACACCGTAATCTCTGCTCATGCTGTCAAAGTAATCCAGGCCTCGATCAATCATTCTAGAATGGCTGCAAGCATATAGAACAACCAGGAATGATATATCATCAGGAACAAAGCCTGCCATTTGCATCTTGTCAAATATTTCCAGGGCCTCATTGCCACGACCATGCATCCCATATCCTGCCATCATTGATGTCCATGAAATATCATTCCTTTGTGACATGCCATCAAATACATACCTAGCTGTATCGACATCACCACACTTTGAGTACATGTCAATAAGACAGTTTGCCACAAAGTATGTAGATGCTTCATATTGATGTTGACGAACCACATAAGCATGGATTTGCTTACCCACACGCAGGGCTGACAGATGTGCACAGGCCATCAGAATGCAGGAAACCGTAAATGCATTCGGGGCAACTGCGTGTGGTTTCGAGAGCATCTGTGAGAAAAGCCCGAGGGCATCATTAGAGTCCCCATATTGTGCATACCCACCTATCATCACAGTCCAAGTCACCACATTACGTTCCTTTCGGGGTATAGAGTCAAATATAGAACGTGCAGCTTTGAAGATTCTGCACTTTGAGTACATATCTATTAAAGCATTGTGCACCATGAGATCCTCCTCATCGCCAGTACCACCAAAATGGTTATCCAAAGATAGAAGACGATTCTTCAGAGAGTAGGCATGAGTTTCCATACCCTGAGAATATGCTCCCAAGGAAGCACAAGCAGACAGCACAGAGATGATTGTGATAGAATTTGGCTCTGAACCAGAAAAGAGCATTTGTCGGAAAACATTGAGTGCCTCTTGGCCACATCCTCTCTGAGCATACCCGGCAATTACAGCAGTCCAGGTCACTACATCTGCTGAGATGTTTTCCTTGCGCATATTCTTAAAAATCTCAAAGGCTGCCTCAAAGTTCCCACTTTGGGAGTAGCCAGTCACGATTGCATTCCAAGAAACAACATCTTTGATTTCCATCATATTGAAAACCTTTACCGCATTCTTCATTGAACCACATTTTGCATAAGTATCAACCAGAGCATTGCCTACAAAAACATCTGGAAATGTACCATTCCGAATGGTATTTCCATGAATTTCTCTAGTTCGAGGTAGTGCCTTTAGAGAAGCACATGCAGGAAGAATGTTCACAATGCTAATGATGTCAGACCTATCATTTGTAGCCTTCTCGTGGACAATCATTGCCATTTTCGAGAACATATCCAACGCGGTCCATGGACTATTGTGTTTAACATGGGCTGCAACAATTGAATTCCATGATATGACATCATCAATTCCCCTCTGAGCTATTTCCTCGAACACCTGGCTGGCTTCCTTCAGTGAACCACAGCGGGCATACATTGCCACCAATGCATTGCATACAAAGACGTTTGACTCAAAGCCATTGCAGCATATAAGTCCATGTAATGTGATACCACAACGGTACGAGGGTAGCTCTCCACAGGCCTTTAGTATATGCGGCAGAGTAAAATGGTCCGGTCTGGTTCCAGCACGCAGCATCCGGCAAGATACTGCAATGGCATGGTCAAGGTGGCCCTCTTTGATGTGTTCTCGGATGAGTAGATTCCACCAGACAGCTGGAGACGGCACAACATGCTCCAATGCTGTGAGAGCCTCATCTTTGGAACCACACGCAAGATAAGCAGCTACGACACCAGTACCCAAAGATCTTGGTGATAAATACGGCTGAGATGGCAAAGGTGGAAACGACACTTCCAACAACGATGCTGGATAAGAAAGAAGACCCGAAGAAATGAGCTTCTGGTGAACTTGATGGACTGCATTCACCGACCTGCATTCCTTTAACAGGGTGGCGAACTGAACAGGAGAAATATCTCGACCAAAGCCTGCTGCATTTGCAACTGAGATGAACCACCGTACAGCAATTGGTGTTGTGACTCTTGGCAAGTTGAAAAGCATAATATTGTGCAGACTAATCCCTCAAAGCAGTCATCGCATCACTGTACAATGAAAGAGAACAAAATGAGAAGGTGTCATACACATAGTATTTCAATCAATACAAATTGATGTAAGGAGCAGAAAAGAAGAGTAGGCAAAGATCAAGAAAATAAGTGCACATGCACTCGAGCCTTACTGTGGCAGAGCTACACTAAAATGCCAGCAGGCGCAAAGTCCGGATCATAACCTGTCTTTGCGTGCGTAAAACTAGCTCACAGGCAATCTAGTTGTCCTTTCGTTCGGAAGCTTGTTAATTTAGACTGTCCTGGGTTTAGCATTCATACTGTCCAATGTATCTGAGCTCAGTTTGAAATGAAATTCGGCGCACTGTGCACCACTCCCTTGTTAAAAAAAAGAAGCTACTCCACACTGCATTTCTCTTGTTCACATTGCTTACAAAATACTACTCCTACATGCTTGAGCTGAACATACTACGAATTTAGTGCTTAATTCTATTATACACTGGAATTAAATTCAAGACTGGCACGCATCCATCTCAGACATGACACATGGGACTGACGGACATCACAAGTGGGCAGGGAGAGGCGAGGAGACAGGAAATTACCAGCAGGGAGCGAGGGAATCGCTGAATCACACGCACGCACGCCGCCGCTTCCAGCGCTTGCTGATCGATTGGTTTTTGCTCCGGTTGCTAACAAAGTTCTGTTCTTCAGAGGCAGCGAGTGGTTTGAGGTTCCGGCGGCAGCCGCACCGCCCCCGCCTCGTCCCTTGGCTTGGCGGTGGCGGCGACGACTGGGAGAGGGAACGGCCGCGCGAAGCTCTGCTGGTCGGTCGCCGGTCGAGGTTCGAGCGCTGGTTGGAGCTGGCGCCCGGGCCGGAGTGCCAGCGGCGCGTGAGGGTGCGGCCGTGCGGCGCCGTGCTAGGGTGGAGGGTGAGCAGAAAGAACGAAGCTGCGGGGAGCGCGCTGGAGCGAGCGGGGCCTAAGGGAATCCAGCACTCGTTTGCGTTGCTGCCTTGGGCCTTGGTTGGGCCGGGCTCTAGATGAGCGGGGTGGACGGAAGCAGACGCGTTGTGGGCTGAGCCCAGCTCCGGCTCGGGCGGAGGTCGGACTCACCTCCGCCGTCGCCGTCGCCGGCTCGATTCGGCCGGTCGCCGCCGTCTCCGGCTCCTTTTGGTCCTCTCGCAGGCTCCAACACTTGATCCATCGCTAGCCCGCAGTTCCCCTCGGCCTCTCCACGCTGAAACCCCAAATCCAACAAACCTTACACACACATACACATCGCCATCGCAGAGCGTTAACCGCGACCTCAACGAGAGAGCAGAACAAACTACTAGTATCAGGTAAGCAGTGAGCTCATGCATCTTGGATTCCTGACAGCTGCAAAGAAAATCTGTGGGATCCTTTTTAAAACGTACTCCATGTGTGATTAACAACGACTCCTGACAGCGAGTGTCATCAGATTCGGACCCTAGCTGTAGCTAATGGCTGGGCATTTCAGTGCCGGTCTCTTTCTGGCTTTGTCACCCCCCGTTTGCCCTCGCCTAATCTCTTCCCAGGGAGCTTCTACCTGCAGCCAGTCGCCACCTAGAACAGCCTTCTTTTTAGACCATACACCTAGAACTGCATCATTATCATTCTTATATAATTTTCTGATTATCTTCTCTCTTTTTTGAACACTTCTGATTATCTTTTCATGTCCCTTTCACGGCAAGATCCAGGTTTTGATTCCCCAGGTCTTTAGCTCTGCTACTTCTAACCGTCTGTGCTAGTATCACTCTGTTTAATCAAGGACTAAATAAACATTATGATTCAGTAATCACAATGTGATGACAGCAGTTTCACACCACGCAGAAAAGGGGAAATGGAGAACAAAAAAAAACTGTGATGGGAAATGAACAAAAGGTGTTAGGAAACTTGCAACATCGAGCTGAAACTTTTGATCCCCAACTAGAAAATGAGGTTAAACTTTTCAGGAAAAAGAAGGTGCCCTATTCAAAAGAATAAAAATGAAGTGAGAGCTGAAACTTTTGATCCCCAACTAGAAAATGAAGTGAAATTTTTCAGGAAAAGAAGGTGCCCTTAGAGCTAACTCATGCATTCTGAAGGGTGTGTCCTGGAATGTTGCAGAATTTTTTAGATGCACAGATCCAAGATTCCTAATCAAAATACATCAGCTCTTAACAAGTTCCACAGCAAAAATTACCATATAGAGTATATCCAATCTGACTAGAGGAGAGAAAGAAGACCTGACAGAGTTAGACTGCATAGTTTCTTCAGAAAAGAATTTCACTGGTAAAACAAGTTGTGAATTGTGAAGAAGCAAATAATCACAACACTGACAAGCTATCATCTTCATTGCAGCAAATGCTAGTGTACGTGCATGGAGCTGAAATTCACATGGCAAAATGTAGTCCGAAACTCCAAATCTATACATTAACAATTCCTACCAAACAGCTAACCAAACAAAAGGGAAAACAAACTAACTCAAACTGACATGCCGAAAAAAGAGAAACATTACAAATCGGAAGGCAGGCGTATCTGTGTATGGCCACATAGCAGTACGGCAGAACCCGTTAAATCAAACCAAATGTAGAGCCAAATCTGAGCAGATCTTGTACAGGTACTCTGATAATCCTGAACTATATATATAGCCTTTTATCTCCACATGCATAATGTACACAAACTAGGTCTTCAAACTCTTTATGTCCAGTCATCTGAATATCCATGTCGAGACTGGAAGCTGGACAGAAGAAGAAAAACTCACCTATTGCTACACTGTGAGTGTGTCTCAAAATCTGGCGAGGCGCCATGCTCGCTCATACTACCTCTCGACAAGTTTCGCATCCTCTGCCAGAACTTCTTGTTCTTGCCTGTCATCAGGGGGCCAGAGCTGGACTGCATGCGGAAAGAACCTGAATCGTCAGCTGGAGTGAAGACAGGCGTTGAACCAAACATCTCAGATAATAGCACCCTCTCCGCTTCCATGCCAGTTACATCGTAAGCCGCTGTCGTACGAGCCGCCAATTCCTGGCTGAAACTTCCCGAACCAAGACCCTCATCACCCTCGCTGCAGACAAGCTTCAAGGCCTGCACAACTTCGCTCATGCTCGGTCGGTGTGCAACCTCAGGCTGTACACACATGGATGCGATGGCAGCTGCTTTTGCCACGTTGTCCAGTGGCACATTAGGGCCAAGAAGTGGATCAACAGCTTGACGCAAGCCCACCACATTTGTCAGATATGGGCGAGCCCATGCGACTAGGCTTTCTTGGCCTGCAGGCTGAGACATGTCCACAGGCTTCCTACCTGTGAGAAGTTCAAGTAATACGACTCCATAGCTGTATACATCACTCTTGACAAGAAGATGGCCCGTCATGGCGTACTCCGGTGCAACATAACTGAGAAGAAAGACAGAATATCATACCATGTTTAAAACTACACCAAGACGTTGAGGAGGAGATAGTCCTTACCCGAATGTTCCCATGACGCGGGTGGAGATGTGCTGGTTCCCCTCCCCCCTCGCAGTCCTGGCCAGTCCAAAGTCTGAAACTTTTGGTGTGAAATCATGCTCTAGCAGTATGTTGCTTGACTTGAAATCACGATGAATCACACAAGGGCTTGAGTCTTCATGTAGATATGCTAGTGCCCGCCCTGCCCCCAGGGCTATCTTCATACGTGCATTCCAATCAAGTGGAGCTATCTCGCGGTCGGCTCCTACAATGTGCCAACACATTAAGTAATTAGTTTCAATCAACTGTTGACACTTCTATATGCTGGCAGAGTAAAATCTGCAATAACATACTTACCATGCAAATGGGACTCAACGCTGCCATTTGGAATAAGTTCATATACCAGACACCGTGCATTCTCCTCCACGCATATGCCTAACAACTTGACCAAATTTCGGTGATGCAAGCGTCCCAGCATCTCAACCTCTGCCAAGAACTCTCGTTCACCTTGGCCATCAAATCTTTTCAGAACCTTTACTGCAACTGTGGTTCCATCTTCAAGTGTCCCTTGGTACACACATCCGAAGCCACCTTCCCCAAGTATCGACGAATCGTCAAAGCCATTTGTAGCCTTTTCTATCTCAGCAAATTTGAATGTCTTTGCCTGCCCTGCGTATGCTGCCATACTTGACCCCAGTGAACTTGATGGACCTGATTGAGTACTACGGCGACCAGCTAAAAGTGTGTTACATGTCCCTGCAATCATGAGGTGTTTCAGGATGGAAACTTGTTGCTGGTAAAAATGGACATATATTACTTTAACAACAAAATGATACAGGACGTTCAGAAGTGAAAACGCCTCATCTGAAATGCTACCATAAACGCTGTGGGTTAGCATTTGAAATGTGGACTACCTTTTACTAAAAGTTGGCTGTGTGCATCACAATGATGCAGAGGCTGGGTTTATCCCCTTTTCGACCTTTTGAGAAAAATAATAAAATTGATTTTTCCATTCTGACCTATTATTATCTGAAAAATATGCTTGGCATATACAGATTTGATATTTGTCACTCGCCTGAGTAATTGTTATTTCTGGGTCAACCAAGTTGCACATCATCAAGTCTACGATAGCACAAAAACGTTTGTGCAACTTTGTGTCTAGAAATGTTTGAGCGACCAGCTGCACATCTCTAAACCTATTTTCTAACATTTTCAGCTACTGAATTAACCGTTAGATTAAGAATCAACTTTCAAAATCATCCACATGGAAGTAACACTTTCTCAGTGAGCTGAGAGACAGATGCTCCGTTATAAATTTAGCAATGATCCCATAAGTAAACACTTGAGAATAGCGCTCGAATTTAGAGGCAGTGGCTAATTTAATCCTCACAACATTAATAATTTCCAGTTCAATAAGATAGACATTTCATGAAGGATGGTGCCAAGGTCGGGGATAATGAGTCTTCCATTTTCTATAAAGACAGATCCAGTGCTAGAAGCTCCCACATCAGGTGAGGTCTGAAAGGATTATACGAGGATAACATCGTGGCTTTACATGTCTATTTTATAGGTACAAATTAGTGTATACGACCAGGACAAAATATTGAAAATATAACTATGGGGTGCAGTTTTTCCGTATGGGATGTTCGAAAGCATGTGCTGCATCGGAGGCCAAGGCTGTATCTCATGTGGCACAATAAAATATGCCAACTATACGGTATTCCCTCCCAAAGGGCATTACTGGAGATATTTGCCTATAGGACACGCTGAATTCAATAGCCAGTTGGAACTGGAGACACTTGGCTGAAAATGTGCAGCTATTGTTCTGCTGTCAATCGAACAGCTAAGGCAAGTAACATCACAATATAATATGAATATAGATATTAGAAGGACATGTACACATACCGGAAGACCTGGAAATTTTTGGAATTGCACTATGTGGATATCCTTGAGCCATGTCATCTGAATCCCTGAATCTGAGTATCAGCAACCATGCAGCCACAGTGCAAATAATCAATGCTATAACAGTGGATAGAACAGCAATAGCAATTACGCTCCCATTCACTTTTCTTTTGGGTCTTCCTACATCAACCCCCAGGGGCTTCATTGCCCTTGCATTTCTGCTGTTGCCGAATGCACCAGCTGGTGCTGAAGGCGGAGAAGGAGGAAGCCCTGAACAAAATACAAATCTTTGGTGAAACTCTTAGTGCAGAAGTTCAAAATGCTTAACAATGAGATATGATGAGCATGACGCACTGAATCCACTGATGTTTATGAGATCAATCAAATGACTACAGTATACTGAAAATAGCTGGTAGCATTGACCAACTACAAATAACCAAATAAGAAAGTCCAAGAACACAAGCAAAGAATGCACGCATACCTGGATAGACAACATAGAGAATCTCATAGTCCCCGAAAACTGACGGTTTGAGAGAAATCTTTTTGCTCCACAAGCTTTGAAATGTCGACAAGGCAGTAGCTTTATCAAAATTCACATGCATTGGTACCAGATGCACAAGAACTACTGTCTTGTCAGGTTGATCGCCAGCCACATTTGCACCCATAACACGAACCTGCCGCCGTGCCATGTTTACCCCAGATCCCACTTCGTCAGCAAAATCCGAAACTAACGGAAAGAATGAATAAAGGTCCACACTTAAACGGATTCCAACTTTAATTGGTAGAACACAAGCACATGGAGCTCCCGCGGGTGGATCCGTTAGAGGCTCTGGGCACACTAACAATTTGCAATCTGCATTTTAACGCTTCACTAGGTAAGAATCATCAGTATTACCCAATATGCACAGATTCAGCATGTAAAGTTTGAAAGGACAAAGATATTAGAATACATAAAGAAAAATGTACCTAAATTAGGTGGTGGTGGGGGCAATGCCCAAATAGGATGAGTTGATGGTGCTCTGGGATCTGTTTCAGGAGGAATTGGTGGAAGAGTAGGAGAAACACGAGGTCCTGAAAATGATTGAAGTTTCAAATATCTGTACTGAAATCAGGAGACGAATACCAAACAAGGCAAAGTAAGAAGGCTAAGTACCTTTGCTGCCATTAGAGGGGCCCTTTGGTGACACTGGTGGAGGAGATGGAGGATGCACATGGAGGTTTGGATGGCCTGGACAGGAAAAACAATGAAAGTCTTAGTACTATGAAATGAAACCAATGTTTTTTTGTTAGAAAATGAAACCAATGTTTTATAGAAGGAATAACTACCATTACCTTGAATCATCGGTGGAGGTGCATGATGATTTTGCCTTTTAGCCCCAACCTGCTGTGGAGGTTGAGCTCGCGAGACATCGGGACCTATAACACTGAACTTTTGAGAATCTTAACACTCACAATAGATAATAGCTAGGTTTTTCAAGAGGCATTATGCTGAACCTTGAGCATGGGGTGGTGGGTAAGATGGGGAAAATGATGGGCGTTCTCCTTTCGTTGGTGTCGGAGGATGAGATCTGCCAGTGGGTGCTGGCTTAGGAGCTACCCCTAACGATGGGGGTTGAGCATGTGGAACCGTTGATGCATTCCTCGGGAGTGTAGGCATATTTGTGTTGTGGGGCAGAGGACTTGCTGCAGGCGCAAACCCTGAAATCAGGAATTTCAGTAGTCAAGATACATTGTCTTTCACAAACAAGCTGCCAATTTTATTTAATTTTTTGAGATTACCTCTAGTTGGTGATTTGTGAACCGGTGCAGTACTAGGTTCCTTTGGTGGAGATGCACGTTGAATGTCATGGTTCTTACCACTTGCAGGAGGGGAAGTATTTGCTGGGGGTGCCGTGTTTCCTACAATAAACATGAAGTTCAATATCTAAGAACAAATGAATGTAAGAACATTGGCAAAGAAATACCAGCAGATTTTTTTAATACTCACTATTGTTATGCTCAGCATTTGGAGCTTGTGCTTGTTGTTGAGGTGCATGTGCGATAATAGGTGGTGAAATTGGAGGTTTCACATGTTGCGGAGGAACTACTAAGAAGAACGGTAAACGGTAAAACATATGCAACCTGTCAAATTTGATCCATCCTATGGAAGTGATTTACCTGAAGCGGAAGGAGGAACTGCCGGGAAAATGCCTTCAGGTGGTGGATACGGAGGGACATCATTACCTAGAGAGGGAGAATGCAGGAGTGAATAATGAGGGAAGGAACATATTTGCACGATTTTTATGAACTTTTGGCACATCAAGAATTCGGGAACCTAAGCTTATAAATCGTTGCCAGCAGAATATATACCTGATCCAATTGGTGTACCTGGTTGATTGTTCACAGAAGGCGGAGGCGCTAGTGGCACATTAGGCTTCACAGCCACAGATGGAGCAGGAGCTTGAACTGAAGATAGTGAAGGAGGAGGCACTAGTGGCACATTAGGCTTCACAGCCACAGATGGAGTTGGAGCCTGAACTGAAGGTAGTGAAGCAGGAGGCACTAGTGGCACATTAGGCTTCACAGCCACAGATGGAGTAGGAGCCTGAGTTGAAGGTAGTGAAGGAGGAGGTGCCAGTGGCACATTAGGCTTCACAGCCACAGATGGAGTCGGAGCCTGAACTGAAGGTAGCGAAGCAGGCGGTGGTAGTGGCAGATTAGGCTTCACAGCCACAGATGGAGTAGGAGCCTGAACTGAAGGTAGCAATGCAGGTGACCCAGGAAGTATTGGTGTGGGGTTTCCAGCTGCAGCTTGCGGCGGAGGAGCTGCTGCCGGGGGCACCTCCTCAGTGACAGCAGGAGGAGGAGCAGGCTCAACCGGAGGAGGCACAGACACAACCGGAGGAGGCGCAGACTCAGCTGGAGGAGACGTGGACACTACTGGAGGCAACGCAGACTCAACTGGAGGAGGTGCAGACTCAGCTGGAGGAGACGTGGACACTACTGGAGGCGACGCAGACTCAATCGGAGGAGGCGCGTTGTAACCTACATAAGATTCAGTTAGTGATGCACATATCAGGATTGGAAATGCCATATCTGACTGAATGTGAGCTACCTTTAGGGGGGACTACCGGAGCCGGTGCGGCCTGCGGCTCAGCCGGAACTGCCCCCTTCTGGAGGGGAGGACTTGCTGATGAAGTAGGGGGTGCTGCAAAGGATCAATGTAAGGAAGGGCCTGCACATGAATGTCCCTGATGATCTTTGAAAATTCAGAGCTACCTGCTGGAAGAGTCACTGGACCGAGGGCGGAGGAAGGTCCAGGAGGACTGGAAGCTTGTCCTTGATCGACAGGCGAACTACCAACCCCGGGAGCAGGCGCCAGATCAGTACCTAGAGTGGAGTGAAGAACACAGGTTCAAGGAGCAGGTAAAGTATGCAGTGTACACTACTAACTGTGTAATGACTAAGCTATGAGTTTAGTATCGGACAATCTACAGGTTGCTATCTGAGGCAAATCTTGAGTGTCTTTTCAGCACAAAAGTTGCAAAGCAAGAGCAATTATTGAAAGCTTGCAACATGAAAATGGCACATAGTGATGCATCATCCGACGCATGCGGCCAAAAATTATTAATTGTTGTTGCGATATCACGGCCAAAAAACACAGGTAGATGAGGCAGCAAGCACATGCGACGCAATTAAAGTGGCTCGCAGTTGCGGTGACAGCCAAAGACAGGGGAACGCGAAATGCCAAGACGCCGACATTGCGCCGCCCCTCTTGATGAAAATTCAGAAGCAAGGAGCACATGCGCTTCAGAAAGCTCTCCTGTGGTTTGCTCAAATCCTGAATAAAAAACTGTGAACCGCGGTTTCCTGGCAGCAGATCAGCTGGCCAGCCTGCGCATTTGGAAGAAAAATTGTTGAATCCGCAGGTTTCCGCCTCAAATTGCTCAACCGAGGGGGGAAAGGGGTGGAAATATCATGGAGAAACAAGCAAGCATTCGCATTGCCCAGCAGCTAGACATGAGCTGATCCCCAATTTCCCACCCAAACAAACCACGCCATGGAACCTGGGGTAAGAGGAGAAGAAAGCCGAAGCTTGCGCAATGCTGAACTTTGCTCACCTGTGGATCCAAGAAGGGAAGCGAGAAGCAGCGCCACCGCGCAAGCAAGACGCCGCATCTCGCCGTCGCCTGAAGCCACGCGCGCGCACAAGCTCCTAGCCAGAGCTGCCGCAGAAGCAAGGGGATCACAGCCACCTCGGTTCAGCAGTCGCGGAGCCGCACCCGCAAGAAGCCCCTAGAGCGGCTGAAAAGGAGGGAGCCTGACCGCCATTCGGGTAGCACGCCATGAGCAACCGCGGGCCCATGTGGGGAGGGAGGGAGCCAGGGAGGGTGTAGGGAAGAGCAGCGCGAGGGAGGGGGAGGAGGAGGGGAAGGTGGCCACTGCCCAGGAGGAGGAGGCGGCCAAGGCAGGCACCAAACACCACCAGTACCAGTACAGTACAGTACCAGTACTTGTACAAGTAGCAGCAGGGACAGGTAAATGTAAATCACGCACCCTAAAAAGAGAGCCCACCCTAGCAGCAGAATTTATTAGCTAAAGGCGAAAGCGGCGGTGATCCAGGCAGCACGAAACCGATGCGGATGCCGGTGCCAGGCCCGGGTCGAGGAAAACTAACGACGGACGGCCGGGTGAAGAAAACATTCGTTGCTTCCTGCCCGTGACCTCGCCCACGCACCACCTCCACCGTTGCACGCACGAGGCCGAAAGAATCTCGTGATCTTTGGCCTCTGGTTTAGTTTAACCATGGACGTTAGTACCACGAACTGGCAGTAGTGGTACCGCCGCGAGACGCAAATGCAAATGCAGATCTTTGGCGATGCAATTAATCCAGCTAGCCCGTAGTCCGTAGTCCGTCCGTCCCTCTCGCTGTGGGGCTTTGGTAATCCCTCGTCCTCCCGCCAGCCTGGTCTGGTCCGGGAAAATTACCGGCTCCGGCCGCCCCGGCTTGTCGCTTTACCACTGTGTGCAATGTAGCAGTGGCCGGGGCTTTGCGTTTGGATGGGAGCGGCACGAGCCCCTGAAATTGAGCGCCGGGTTCTCCTCTCCTGCCCGTGCGCGCGCGCGCGCGGGCGGTGCCACGGACACGGACGCGGACACTGTGCCGGTCGATCACGGGGCCATGTCGGCCGAGCGCGGCCGCCGTGAACGAGCGGGCGGGCATCGGATGCTGCGTGACCTGGGCAGAGCACACGCGGTCTGGTGCATGCGACGGGAGGCTATGTACTGTATGTTTGATGGGGTAATCCTGATCCTGACACGGGGATTTGTCGCTGTTTGCTCTGCCGCGACGTGCGTCGGTACGCTAGCCGGCCCGTTCGTTTTCGGGAATCGAGGCGCTGTGGAGTCGCCGTCGCCGACGGAGACCGCCAAACCGGCGGCGATCTCGCGTGTCAGCCGAGATAGCTGGCCATCTGCTGTACGTTTCTTCCTCTTTTCCTTCTTTTTTCTTTGAAGAAAATGGGATAAATGTGTCAGGCTCCCGAGTTGGACCAGGCTCAACTCATCTTGTACTAACATTCGAGCGAGCTCAAACTCAAGGTCAAGATGCAGAAAGTGCCTTGTGCTAGCTTAATAAGATGTTTTGTTTTAATAATCTAAGGTAATATTTTGAATAAGATTGCCACAACACAATATAAGAAACCATTATAACATATTATTCCGATCAAAACGATGATAATATAAAATTCAAGGTAGTTTGACTTATTCTCTCTCACTTGAGACTAGTACTTGATAGCAAAAGATTGTCTGATTGTGGATGGATTAGCAAGAGAAGAAAGAATGCGTGTATGCTCTTAAATTTTGACCCAAAAAAAACTTTGGCCGCATACCAGATGAAATCGTACTACACAACATACATGGTGCTAAATTAACCTTTTTTTACTTTTAATATATATCAGGATTTTTCATAGAATTATATTATATCAAGCTAAAATTGAAACAGTATTGGCTCAAAATTAGCACGTTTTTCTATCAAGCTACATAAAGTGTTTATACTCAGCTCATTTCTTCTTGAGTTGATCTCGAGTCGAGGCAAAATACAAATCAATATTGAGCGGCACACAAACCTAGAGCTTTTCTTGTAGCCCTAATCCTAGCGCGTTTAGTCCAATTAATCGATGCCTACAAATGCTTCAAGAATCACGCTGATAAAACCTATATTTTGTGTGGTACGAGAACCCCTAGCCGCCGCCTTCTCGTCCTCCAAAACAAAGCTAGGGTTCATGCCTCTCGCCAGCGCCACCGCGGGTCTGCCTTATCTCCAGTGGCCCTAGGGCCACGGGGGGCGTGGTGGATCCTGCCAAGGGCTGGTGAGAGGGCTTCGTTGTTAGTCGTTTCTTCGAGTTTGTTAGGATTTGTGTCCTATTCAGGAAGACGAGATGGCAACGGCTCACTGGAGATGGAATAAAGGTCTCCCCGCCTAGCCCCCGTTCTGGTTGTGCGTCTAGCATCATTGATGGGCGTGTGGAGGTGTGTCTCTGGCGGATCTATCCTCGGTGGATTTGCTCGGGTCTGGTTGGTGTTCGTCTATGTTCATATATCCTCGGGTTGGATCCTTTCGACATACGTTGTTCTTCATCGCCGGCGGTTGTTGTTTTGGTGCACTGGTCTTATGGGGTCTTAGCACGATGACTTCCCGACTGTCTAGTACAATAAGTTTGTGCCCGACTCTGACGAGTGAGGGGCAATAACTGCGGCGTGCCTTCGGCTCGCTTTAGTGCTGGTAGTTATCGCTAGATGATCTACGGATCTAAATGTAATTTATATAATTTCTGGTGTTCGTTCAACTGCCATGATTGAATATGAATGAATCGGAAGTTTTATTTACAAAAAATCACACGGATAAAATAATCGGGTGGATCGGTATAAGGAGTGGCGCTATCCTACTCATACAGTGATCGTGCTTGTGATCACGGAAAACGGGCATGGAGTTGATAGGCGCCACGGGCGGCTAGGGTCCCTGCCAAGAACCAAACATAAACTGTCGCTGCTGGCGAGCTGTGAAGCACCACAGCATAAATCATGCAGCTGGCGACGTACAATAATCAGTCACTCAATGCGCAGAATGATAGGATCCGTTAATTAAGCCCAAACAGCTACTATGCTCCTGGCATCGCCTCAATGTTGGTAGTAGACGACAGTGCTGTCTACGAACAAATTAAGCATGCTTCCCGAGTTGATAATGTTTGGACGTACGTATTGTACACATGCACAGCAGTGTCGAGCAGCAACTGATTGATTGAAGCAACAAAAAGGAACAAACATGTGTGCGCACGTGTCCACGTGCCGCGGTCGCTTGACCTACCACGACGACCGCTTTGGCTTTTTGGCGCGCGTACAGATACTGAGATTGCGTGACATGCAAAGCTCAAAGTTACCGGCTGGCTGGCCGGACACATGCCACCTTTGCTTGCCGAGCAACCATGCGTCCACATGGCGAACCTGCGTGGACACAACACTTCTGTTTATTTTGTTTAGGATATTTACAACGCCGATCCGCAAACTTCCTTGCAACGACCGTGTTGTTTGGACCGTAAAAAACATCCAATGTCGAGCTGTATTGGTCTGTGTGACAGTTCGGACGTGATTTGCGGCAAATCAAAGACAAAAATAAAGGAAATTTACAGGAGTCCAGATTGACGCCAAGCCCATTTCTGACGCCCTAGGCCAAAAAAAAACCTCCCGCGCGCATCCCGGCGCCAGCTGCCCGCATTCATGTCGCTCCGCATTGAGGGCAGCTCGGGGCGGACGCCCGGCTGAACACGCCTCCTCGCTGCATCCTACGCCTTCATTAACCCCACGTGGAAGCCAAGAAACCTACTTCGTCCACATGTTCGTTCATTAGCGGGTCGGCATTAAACGCAACGCCAGCCGAGCTCCTCTCGTCTACCCTGTATTGAAACGAGGTCACACATCGGGCAAGAACCACACCCCTCCGCCGCTCCCTCCATCTCCTCCTTTACCACTCTTTCGATGGCTTCTGAAGAGCATTTCTCCAGCATACAAGCCAGCTGGGTGGCCCGTCGAGCCGGTCGAATACAAGCGAGGCAGCTCGCTGTTCCACCTCCTGCGCCTGACCCGACGGAGCAAGTTGCCGCCCTACGCCGCCGCGTGCTTCAGCAACTCGCCGCTCCAGGCCCACCCGATGAGGAATGGCGAGTTGCTCCACACTGGCACGGGCGTCATCGCTGCCGTCGACAGCGCCGCGCCGCGCCGCCCGTGCCTGCGACCGTGCCATGCAGGCGGAGAGCGACGAGTCGGTGGTCGGCGCCTCCGCATCCGCCGCCACCATCGAAGAGAAGTAGAACACGGGAGTCCGCTGCCGCTTGGGTCCCATGAAGGCCACCACCTAGGCAACATCGGCGTACATAGTCGGTATCTTGCCCGGTTCTTCTCTTGTGAGGACCTACGTTGATCCCACATGGGCTCCACGGAAGCGGAGGCGCCGCCTTCCCCTCCCGCTGAAGCATCAGCCGGGGGGTTCCACTACATGAGTAGTGGGGAAGCGAGCCGTCCTTTGCGCTGAAGCATATACCTGCGGGGCTCTCGACAGTTCGGTGATCGAGCTGCCGAAAATGAGGAAGGCAAAGGGATCCGCGGCAGCGATTTAGATTAGGTATTATCCTTCAGAGCCGGACTAGCATCGCTTATTGATGTAAATGTAATGAAATCCGTAATGTTTATATGAAAATCTGGCATTTTTATATAAAATCCGTCATATTTATATGAATTTCGAACGTGTTTGCATGAATTTTGTTCGATTGGTTTAAGTTGTTGTGAAAATGTATGCGGCTATGGTTGAATGGCTGCCTCCCGCATCCGTGTCCATGGACCGGACCCCTCCTATCCGTAAACGGATGCGGGCGTTGCCATTGGAGATGCCCTTAGCTCCCCGTTTTCCAAAGTTTTCTAATTCCCATGTGGGTTCTTATAATCATATACTTATTACATACTTTAGACAGAAATTGATGGTTTGTTTCGAAGAATGAAATTCTCAGTGCATTTTTGTTGCTGTTGAAATTTTAGGTGTAAGTAGTGCTCTGCCGGTATGCCCTACTCAAGACGGTGCAACCAATTAGTGGTTGTTTCCAGTGGCGGAGCCAGGAAAGTCGAGCGATGCTAAAACACATTGGTGATGGCCAAACCTTAGAAAAAATGAGCTTTTTGCAGTAAATAAGCAATAATCATGTACCGTTCATAAGCAAATTAGCATGTAATCCCTGTTGTTAGGAGGCCCAGGGCCCTTGCTGGTCCCTCTGTCTCCGCCAGTGGTTGTTTCGAGAGCATAGGGCGGTCCACGTATGCATGTGTGCAACAAGCATAAGCAACAGACCCTTTCTTGCTCACGCGTGTGTGATTTGCCATGGACATCAAAATCAGCATGAGCTATCCAGAACACCAGCTACTGCCTAGTAGTAAAGCCGTAGATCTTGGCTATGGTTAGCGTGCAAGGAGGAAGAAACCCGTGTACAGCAACACAGGGACGTTCTACCGGCCCGTTGAATTAATACTGCTGCAAATTAGAGCAGTTGTACCCGGCAAGAAACCCCGTGGTGTTGCTTGCACCTCAAAATTACCTACATACGCTCTGAGGTACACTTTTGCTTAAGCTACATCCATCAGTCTGGTGGACGGAACTACGTATACGTGCATGCCATGCACCGGTGTATATGCATTGCGTCCTTCTTGCCCTCGCATTTGCAATACCTGTTCTAAAATGAGTTTTGCTAGCACATGCTTGCTTAGAATCTCCTAGATTCCTGGCGACTGCCCACCGTCCGGTTTGCGTCGTGATTTATCCGGTTCTTGCAATCCGGCCTACTCAACGTGGCAAGATGAAGCTACCATTGTGTGCCAAGCATCTACAGTCGGAGCCCCTAAACCCGTCTCAAACAACCGGACTACGTCCTGGCCAGTGACCAGTCATAAAAAAGCGACTCGGACGGATGCCTCAAACGTCCGGGCTAACCGGCACCCCTTATATTCAACCCAAACCTGGGACGGATATATGGATACTCAGGCACGTCCGTCACGTCGGACTGACGGTGGGGTTCCACAAAAAAACACTCCGAAACCCGGCGGTTCGAAGTTCGTCTCCCCCGTCGGACCGATGGTGTCATGCGGCCCCACTCCGGCAGGCCGCGTAATGCCTAGCCCGACTATTTAAGCCGATTGCCGGCACGGAAACCCTACACATCCACATTTCCCCCCTCCTACCCGCCGCCGCCGCACTTCCCAATCGTTATCCGCCATCACTAGTAGCCATGCCCCCACGCCGCCGGATAAGGAGCCACCCATATCTAACGCCGGAGCGCCGGCAGCAGATCCAGGCAAGGCGCGAAGCCCGGATCGCCGCAGGGCTACCTCCAGACGCGGTGGATCCGAAGGAGGACTTGAAGGTGGAGGAGGAGGAGGTTGACGTGGAGGAGAAGGTTGAGATGGAGGAGGATGATGTGGGGGACGCTGGTGTTGGAAATATGCCCTAGAGGCAATAATAAAAGGATTATTATTATATTTCCTTGTTCATGATAATTGTCTTTTATTCATGCTATAATTGTGTTATCCGGAAATCATAATACATGTGTGAATACATAGACACCAACATGTCCCTAGTAAGCCTCTAGTTGACTAGCTCGTTGATCAACAGATAGTCATGGTTTCCTGACTATGGACATTGGATGTCATTGATAACGAGATCACATCATTAGGAGAATGATGTGATGGACAAGACCCAACCCTAAACATAGCACAAGATCGTATAGTTCGTTTGCTAGAGTTTTTCCAATGTCAAGTATCTTTTCCTTAGACCATGAGATCGTGTAACTCACGGATGCCGTAGGAGTGCTTTGGGTGTACCAAACGTCACAACGTAACTGGGTGACTATAAAGGTATACTATGGGTATCTCCGAAAGTGTCTGTTGGGTTGACACGGATCAAGACTGGGATTTGTCACTCCGTATAACGGAGAGGTATCTCTGGGCCCACTCGGTAATGCATCATCATAATGAGCTCAAAGTGACTAAGTGTCTGGTCACGGGATCATGCATTACAGTACGAGTAAAGTGACTTGCCGGTAACGAGATTGAACGAGGTATTGGGATACCGACGATCAAATCTCGGGCAAGTAACGTACCGATTGACAAAGGGAATTGTATACGGGGTTGCTTGAATCCTCGACATCGTGGTTCATCCGATGAGATCATTGAGGAGCATGTGGGAGCCAACATGGGTATCCAGATCCTGCTGTTGGTTATTGACCGGAGAGCCATCTCGGTCATGTCTACATGTCTCCCGAACCCGTAGGGTCTACACACTTAAGGTTCGGTGACGCTAGGGTTGTAGAGATATAATATGCAGTAACCCAAAAGTTGTTCAGAGTCCCGGATGAGATCCCGGACGTCACGAGGAGTTCCGGAATGGTCCGGAGGTGAAGAATTATATATAGGAAGTGCAGTTTCGGCCATCGGGAGAATTTCGGGGGGTCACCGGTATTGTACCGGGACCACCGGGTGGGGCCACCCATCCCGGAGGGCCCCATGGGCCAAAGTGGGGAGGGGAACCAGCCCATAGTGGGCTGGTGCGCCCCCCTTGGCCCACCCCATGCGCCTAGGGTTGGGAACCCTAGGGTGGGGGGGCGCCCCACCTGGCTTGGGGGGCACTCCACTCCTTGGCCGCCCCCTAGGAGATCCCATCTCCTAGGGCCGGCGCCCCCCCTAGGGGAGCCTATATAAAGGGGGGAGGGAGGGGCAGCCGCACCCTTGAGTCTTGGCGCCTCCCTCTCCCCTACTACACCTCTCCCTCTCGCAGTAGAACGGCGAAGCCCTGCTGCGGTGACCCCTGCATCCATCACCACACCGTCGTGCTGCTGAATCTTCATCAACCTCTCCTCCCCCCTTGCTGGATCAAGAAGGAGGAGACGTCACGCTGACCGTACGTGTGCTGAACGCGGAGGTGCCGTCCGTTCGGCGCTAGGATCTCCGGTGATTTGGATCACGTCGAGTACGACTTCCTCATCCCCGTTCTTTGAACGCTTCCGTGCGTGATCTACAAAGGTATGTAGATGCAATCCGATCACTCGTTTCTAGATGAACTCATAGATGGATCTTGGTGAAACCGTAGGAAAATTTTTGTTTTCTGCAACGTTCCCCAATAGTGGCATCATGAGCTAGGTCTATGCGTAGTTCCTTTTGCACGAGTAGAACACAATTTGTTGTGGGCATAGATGTTGTCAACTTTCTTGCCGCTACTAGTCTTATTTTGCTTCAGCAGTATTGTGGGATGAAGCGGCCCGGACCAACCTTACACGTACGCTTACGTGAGACCGGTTCCACCGACTGACATGCACTATTTGCATAAGGTGGCTGGTGGGTGTCTGTCTCTCCCACTTTAGTTGGAGCGGATTCGATGAAAAGGGTCCTTATGAAGGGTAAATAGAAGTTGACAAATCACGTTGTGGCTTTCACGTAGGTAAGAAAACGTTCTTGCTAGAACCCTATTGCAGCCACGTAAAACTTGCAACAACAATTAGAGGACGTCTAACTTGTTTTTGCAGCAAGTGTTTTGTGATGTGATATGGCCAAAGTTGTGATGAATGATGAATGATATATATGTGATGTATGAGATGTTCATGCTATTGTAATAGGAATCACGACTTGCATGTCGATGAGTATGACAACTGGCAGGAGCCATAGGAGTTGTCTTTATTTTTTGTATGACCTGCGTGTCATTGAGAAACGCCATGTAAATTACTTTACTTTATTGCTAAACATGTTAGCCATAGTAGTAGAAGTAATAGTTGGCGAGCAACTTCATGGAGACACGATGATGGAGATCATGATGATGGAGATCATGGTGTCATGCCGGTGACAAGATGATCATGGAGCCCCAAGATCGAGATCAAAGGAGCTATGTGATATTGGCCATACCATGTCACTATTATTATTTGATTGCATGTGATGTTTATCATGTTTTTGCATCTTGTTTACTTAGAACGACGGTAGTAAATAAGATGATCCCTCATAATAATTTCAAGAAAGTGTTCCCCCTAACTGTGCACTGTTGCGATAGTTCGTTGTTTCGAAGCACCACGTGATGATCGGGTGTGATAGATTCCAACGTTCACATACAATGGGTGTAAGACAGATTTACACATGCAAACACTTAGGTTGACTTGACGAGCCTAGCATGTACAGACATGGCCTCGAAACACAGAAGACCGAAAGGTCGAGCATGAGTCGTATAGAAGATACGATCAACATGAAGATGTTCACCGATGTTGACTAGTCCGTCTCACGTGATGATCGGACACGACCTAGTTAACTCGGATCATGTTATACTTAGATGACTGGAGGGATGTCTATCTAAGTGGAAGTTCATTGAATAATTTGATTAGATGAACTTAATTATCATGAACTTAGTCTAAAATCTTTACAACATGTATTGTAGATCAAATGGCTAACATTGTCCTCAACTTCAACGCGTTCCTAGAGAAAACCAAGCTGAAAGACGATGGCAGCAACTATACGGACTGGGTCCGGAACCTGAGGATCATCCTCATAGCTGCCAAGAAAGATTATGTCCTACAAGCACCGCTAGGTGAAGCACCTGTTCTCCCTGCAGAACAGGACGTTATGAACGCTTGGCAGACACGTACCGATGATTACTCCCTCGTTCAGTGCGGCATGCTTTACAGCTTCGAGCCGGGGCTCCAAAAGCGTTTTGAGAGACACGGAGCATATGAGATGTTCGAAGAGCTGAAAATGGTTTTTCAAGCTCATGCCCGGGTCAAGAGATATGAAGTCTTCGACAAGTTCTTTAGCTGTAAGATGGAGGAAAACAGTTCTGTCAGTGAGCACATACTCACTATGTCTGGGTTACATAACCGCTTGACTCAGCTGGAAGTTAATCTCCCGGATGACGCGGTCATTGACAGAATCCTTCAGTCGCTTCCACCGAGCTACAAGAGCTTTGTGATGAACTTCAATATGCAGGGGATGGAAAAGACCATTCCTGAAGTATTTGCAATGCTGAAATCAGCAGAGGTAGAAGTCAAAAAGGAACATCAAGTGTTGATGGTGAATAAAACCACTAAGTTCAAGAAAGGCAAGGGTAAGAAAACCTTCAAGAACGACAGCAAGGGAGTTGCCGCGCCCGGCAAGCAAGCTGCTGGGAAGAAGCCAAAGAATGGACCCAAGCCCGAGACTGAGTACTTTTATTGCAAGGAAAGTGGTCACTGGAAGCGGAACTACCCCAAATACTTAGCAGACAAGAAGGCCGGCAAAACGAAAGGTATATGTGATATACATGTAATTGATGTGTACCTTACCAGTACTCGTAGTAGCTCCTGGGTATTTGATACCGGTGCAGTTGCTCACATTTGTAACTCAAAGCAGGAGCTGCGGAATAAGCGGAGATTGGCGAAGGACGAGTTGACGATGCGCGTCGGGAATGGTTCCAAGGTCGATGTGATCGCCGTCGGCACGCTACCTCTACATTTACCTATGGGATTAGTTTTGAACCTCAATAATTGTTATTTAGTGCCAAGTTTGAGCATGAACATTGTATCAGGATCTCGTTTAATACGAGATGGCTACTCATTTAAATCCGAGAATAATGGTTGTTCTATTTATATGAGAGATATGTTTTATGGTCATGCTCCGATGGTGAATGGTTTATTCTTAATGAATCTCGAGCGTAATGCTACACATATTCATAGTGTGAGTACCAAAAGATGTAAGGTTGATAATGATAGTCCCACATACTTGTGGCACTGCCGCCTTGGTCACATAGGTGTCAAACGCATGAAGAAGCTCCATGCAGATGGACTTTTAGAGTCTCTTGATTACGAATCATTTGACACATGCGAACCATGCCTCATGGGTAAAATGACCAAGACTCCGTTCTCAGGAACAATGGAGCGAGCAACCAACTTATTGGAAATCATACATACTGATGTGTGCGGTCCAATGAGTGTTGAGGCTCGCGGTGGTTATCGTTATGTTCTCACCCTCACTGATGACTTGAGTAGATATGGGTATGTCTACTTAATGAAACACAAGTCTGAGACCTTTGAAAGGTTCAAGGAATTTCAGAGTGAGGTTGAGAATCAATGTGACAGGAAAATCAAGTTCCTGCGATCAGATCGTGGAGGAGAATACTTGAGTCACGAATTTGGCACACACACTTAAGAAAATGTGGAATAGTTTCACAACTCACGCCGCCTGGAACACCTCAGCGTAATGGTGTGTCCGGACGTCGTAATCGCACTCTATTATATATGGTGCGATCTATGATGTCTCTTACCGATTTACCACTATCTTTTTGGGGCTATGCTTTAGAGACTACCGCATTCACTTTAAATAGGGCTCCGTCAAAATCCGTTGAGACGACACCGTATGAGTTATGGTTTGGGAAGAAACCTAAGCTGTCGTTTCTAAAAGTTTGGGGATGCGATGCTTATGTCAAGAAACTTCAACCTGAAAAGCTCGAACCCAAGTCAGAAAAATGCGTCTTCATAGGATACCCTAAAGAAACTATTGGGTATACCTTCTACCTCAGATCCGAAGGCAAGATCTTTGTTGCCAAGAATGGATCCTTTCTAGAGAAGGAGTTTCTCTCGAAAGAAGTAAGTGGGTGGAAAGTAGAACTTGATGAAGTATTACCTCTTGAACCGGAAAATGGCGCAACTCAAGAAAATGTTCCTGAGGTGCCTGCACAGACTAGAGAGGAAGTTAATGATGATGATCATGAAACTTCAGATCAAGATGCTACTGAACTTCGTAGGTCCACAAGGACACGTTCCGCACCAGAGTGGTACGGCAACCCTGTCTTGGAAATCATGTTGTTAGACAACGGTGAACCTTCGAACTATGAAGAAGCGATGGCGGGCCCGGATTCCGACAAATGGCTGGAAGCCATGAAATCCGAGATAGGATCCATGTATGAAAACGAAGTATGGACTATGACTGACTTGCCCGTTGAGCGGCGAGCCATAAAAAATAAATGGATCTTTAAGAAGAAGACAGACGCGGATGGTAATGTGACCATCTATAAAGCTCGGCTTGTCGCTAAGGGTTATCGACAAGTTCAAGGGGTTGACTACGATGAGACTTTCTCACCGGTAGTGAAGCTGAAGTCCGTCCGAATCATGTTAGCAATTGCCGCATTCTATGATTATGAGATATGGTAAATGGACGTCAAAATGGCATTCCTTAATGGTTTCCTTAAGGAAGAATTGTATATGATGCAGCCGGAAGGTTTTGTCGATCCTAAGAATGCTGACAAGGTGTGCAAGCTCCAATGCTCGATTTATGGGCTGGTGCAAGCATCTCGGAGTTGGAACACTCGCTTTGATGAGATGATCAAAGCGTTTGGGTTTATGCAGACTTATGGAGAAGCCTGCGTTTACAAGAAAGTGAGTGGGAGCTCTGTAGCATTTCTCATATTATATGTAGATGAAATACTTTTGATGGGAAATGATATAGAGCTTTTGGACAGCATTAAGGCCTACTTGAATAAGAGTTTTTCAATGAAGGACCTTGGAGAAGCTGCTTATATATTAGGCATCAAGATCTATAGAGATAGATCAAGACGCCTCATAGGTCTTTCACAAAGCACATACCTTGATAAGATATTGAAGAAGTTCAATATGGATCACTCTAAGAAGGGATTCTTGCTTGTGTTGCAAGGTGTGAAATTGAGCTCAGCTCAATGTCCGACCACGGCAGAAGATATAGAAGAGATGAGTGGCATCCCCTATGCCTCAGCCATAGGTTCTATTATGTATGCCATGCTGTGTACCAGACCTGATGTAAACCTTGCCATAAGTTTGGTAGGTAGGTACCAAAGTAATCCCGGCAAGGAACACTGGACAGCGGTCAAGAATATCCTGAAGTACCTGAAAAGGACTAAGGAAATGTTTCTTGTTTATGGAGGTGACGAAGAGCTCGTCGTAAAGGGTTACGTCGACGCTAGCTTCGACACAGATCTGGATGACTCTAAGTCACAAACCGGATACGTGTATATTTTGAATGGTGGGGCAGTAAGCTGGTGCAGTTGCAAGCAGAGTGTAGTGGCGGGATCTACATGTGCAGCGGAGTACATGGCAGCCTCGGAGGCAGCGCATGAAGCAATTTGGGTGAAGGAGTTCATCACTGACCTAGGAGTCATACCCAATGCGTCGGGGCCGATCAAACTCTTCTGTGACAACACTGGAGCTATTGCACTTGCCAAGGAGCCCAGGTTTCACAAGAAGACCAGGCACATCAAGCGTCACTTCAACTCCATTCGTGAAAATGTTCAAGATGGAGACATAGATATTTGTAAAGTACATACGGACCTGAATGTAGCAGATCCGTTGACTAAACCTCTCCCTAGAGCAAAACATGATCAACACCAGAATTCCATGGGTGTTCGATTCATCACAATGTAACTAGATTATTGACTCTAGTGCAAGTGGGAGACTGTTGGAAATATGCCCTAGAGGCAATAATAAAAGGATTATTATTATATTTCCTTGTTCATGATAATTGTCTTTTATTCATGCTATAATTGTGTTATCCAGAAATCATAATACATGTGTGAATACATAGACACCACCATGTCCCTAGTAAGCCTCTAGTTGACTAGCTCGTTGATCAACAGATAGTCATGGTTTCCTGACTATGGACATTGGATGTCATTAATAACGAGATCACATCATTAGGAGAATGATGTGATGGACAAGACCCAATCCTAAACATAGCACAAGATCGTATAGTTCATTTGCTAGAGTTTTTCCAATGTCAAGTATCTTTTCCTTAGACCATGAGATCGTGTAACTCACGGATGCCGTAGGAGTGCTTTGGGTGTACCAAACGTCACAATGTAACTGGGTGACTATAAAAGTATACTACGGGTATCTCCGAAAGTGTCTGTTGGGTTGACACGGATCAAGACTGGGATTTGTCACTCCGTATAACGGAGAGGTATCTCTGGGCCCACTCGGTAATGCATCATCATAATGAGCTCAAAGTGACCAAGTGTCTGGTCATAGGATCATGCATTACGGTATGAGTAAAGTGACTTGCCGGTAACGAGATTGAATAAGGTATTGGGATACCGACGATCGAATCTCGGGCAAGTAACGTACCGATTGACAAAGGGAATTGTATACGGGGTTGCTTGAATCCTCGACATCGTGGTTCATCCAATGAGATCATCGAGGAGCATGTGGGAGCCAACATGGGTATCCAGATCCCACTGTTGGTTATTGACCGGAGAGCCATCTCGGTCATGTCTACATGTCTCCCGAACCCGTAGGGTCTACACACTTAAGGTTCGGTGACGCTAGGGTTGTAGAGATATAATATGTAGTAACTCGAAAGTTGTTCGGAGTCCCGGATGAGATCCCGGACGTCACGAGGAGTTCCGGAATGGTCCGGAGGTGAAGAATTATATATAGGAAGTGCGGTTTCGACCATCGGAAGAGTTTCGGGGGTCACCGGTATTGTACCGGGACCACTGGAAGGTTCCCGGGGGGCACTCCACCCCTTGGCCGGCGCCCCCCCTAGGAGATCCCATTTCCTAGGGCCGGCGCCCCCCCCTAGGGGAGCCTATATAAAGGGGGGAGGGAGGGGCAGCCGCACCCTTGAGTCTTGGCGCCTCCCTCTCCCCTGCTACACCTCTCCCTCTCGCAGTAGAACGGCGAAGCCCTGCTGCGGTGACCCCTGTATCCATCACCACACCGTAGTGCTGCTGGATCTTCATCAACCTCTCCTCCCCCCTTGCTGGATCAAGAAGGAGGAGACGTCACGCTGACCGTACGTGTGTTGAACGCGGAGGTGCCGTCCGTTCGGTGCTAGGATCTCCGGTGATTTTGATCACGTCGAGTACGACTTCCTCATCCCCGTTCTTTGAACACTTCCGCGCGTGATTTACAAAGGTATGTAGATGCAATCCGATCACTCGTTGCTAGATGAACTCATAGATGGATCTTGGTGGAACCGTAGCAAATTTTTTGTTTTCTGCAACGTTCCCCAACAGCTGGGGATGCGGATCTGCAGGCGGCCCTCGAATACCTCCGGACGAAATTGGAGGCGGAGGCCTGCCGTCGTCAGCAGGAGGCGGAGCATGCCGTGGAAGTTGACGAGATGCTCGTGTTTATGGATGAGAAGGAGGAGGAGCTGGAGCCCTGCTATGCGCCCACCTACCCGGTGCCCGGTGTCGTGGTTCTAAGTCTGACAGTAAAGTAGGGGTAGGAATGTAGAGGCAAGATCTTAGCTACGATGAGATTGTGCACGCAAGATGTACGAGTTCAGGCCCTTCGCGGTGGAAGTAATAGCCCTACGTCTCGATGCCCGGAGGCTCGGTCGATTGGATTATGCGTGAAGTTACAGGGGGTGCGAACCCTTGTGCCAGAGGAGGGGGTGGCTTATATAGAGTGCGCCAGGACCCCAACCTGCCCACGTTACAAGGGTTCAATGTACATAAAGAGAGGACGTTACTGGTAACGTCAGCATTAAAGTGATATAAATGACCCTTAAGACTACGGAGTGAACGCCTGACTGTTGCCATCCTGAGTGGCCTTTGATCTTCTGCGCTCCGAGTGGTTTGTGATATGATTGAATGGAATTGGATTATCCGAGTGGAACTCATCGTCGAGTGGGTTGTACCTTGAAGTAATTCCAGTCGGTAGAATTTGCTATCCTTTGGATGTCTTTGACTATAGGGCAGTGTCCTTGGGGAGGGTACTTAGATCATGTCTATTGCCCTACCCTAGGTACACGACACCGTCATTAGCCCCCGAATGGTTCTGGGTTCGAGTGAAAACTGAAGTTGACAATGGTTCCGACCCAACCCTGATGCTACGGAAGCATATGACCAGATTGGAGAACCATGCAACAGCTTCAACTTCGTTTTCAGTCGCCTTGAGCCATTCAGAAGTTTGTCGAGTGAAGTTTCTGCTGATGAGTTTCGACTGCTAGTGTTGTATAAAATCTTTGGTATGATCGACTACCCTGCTGTTCCCGAATCTGGCGGGATTCGAAATTTGGGAAAGCGCATGGGGCGTAGAGGACCGTGGTAATCAGAGCAGATTAGGCAGGGGCGCCTCGATCCTCGCGCCACCTTTTTCGCCACGTACTGCGCGCGCCTGTTGCGGGATTTGACAGGATCGCCTGGGTCCATGATAATCCCCAAGTGCAGGGAATCATCGTAGTAATTTCCAAAGGTGGAAGTGATAAGTATGGAGTGTTGAACCCACAAGGAGCTAAAGGTAAGATCAATATTCTCTCAAGCCCTATCAGCCACTGATATGACTCTGCGTACACCGAACGTTTGCTTCCAACTACCAACGAGAAATAAAACTATGTTGTGGGTATGAAGTGGATAACTTTGCATGATATCAGAGAGCTAAAATATGAAGTGATAAGTAGGTGTTGTTATCATAAAGTTAGAATATATTACTAAATATTATAAATAGCGAGTGTGGAATAATGGTGGATCGGTGTGCGGAATTGTCCTAGGCAATTGTTAACAAGACCGATAGTCGTCATTGCAGTTTCATATAAGGGAGAGGCATAAGCTAACATACTTTCTCTTCGTGGATCATATGCACTTATGATTGGAACTCTAGCAAGCATCCGCAACTACTAAAGATCATTAAGGTAAAACCCAACCATAGCATTAAAGCATCAAGTCCTCTTTATCCCATACGCAACAACCCCCTTACTCAGGTTTGTGTTTCAGTCACTCACGCAACCCACTATAAGCGAATCATAAACGTATTGCAACACCCTACAGCGGGAATCCCTCACACTTGCGCGACACGGAGGGCACCATAAGACAGCACCAAAATAAAACATACAACTCGTACCAATCTAGATCATCAATCAACCCAAAGACAAAGGATATCTACTCAAAACATCATAGGATGGCAACACATCATTGGATCATAATATGTGGCATAAAGCACCATGTTCAAGTAGGGATTATAGCGGGGTGCGAGAGAGTGGACAGCGTAAAAAAGACGAGGATGGTGATGTTGATGAAGACGATCACCGCGGCGATGATTCCCCTCTCGATGGCACTCCGGTGCCACCAAGAGAGAGGAGGAGAGGTTCTCCCCCTTGTGCTTCCTCCTCCATGGCCTCCCCACTGGATGGGGAGAGGTTCCCCCTCTGGTCCTTGGCCTTCATGATGATAATGGCCCCTCGGGGATCCTCCTCCATGCCCTCCGGTGATGATGGCCCCCTCCGACAGGGTGCCGGAGAGGGCCTAGATTGGTTTTCGGTGGCTACAGAGGCTTCTGGCGGCGGAACTCCCAATCTAGGTTTCTTTCTAGAAGTTTTGGTTTATATATGAGGTGTTGGAGTCGGGAACAAGGCAGGGGGTCTCCGGGCTGTCCACGAGGCAGGGGGGTGCGCCCATGCCCAGGGGGTGGGCGCGCCCCCACCCTCGTGGGCAGCCCGAGACTCTTCTGGCCCAGTTCTTTTACATCCTGGCCTTTTTCTGGTCCAAAAATAAGCTCGTCAAGTTTCAGGTCAATTGGACTCCGTTTGGTTTTCCTTTTCTGCGATACTAAAAAACAACGAAAAAAACAGAAACTGGCACTGGCTCTAGGTTAATAGGTTAGTCCCAAAAATCATATAAAATAGCATATAAATGCATATAAAACATCCTAGATGGATAATATAATAGCATGAATACTTCATAAATTATAGATACGTTGGAGACATATCAGCATCTCCAAGCTTAATTCATGCTCGTCCTCGAGTAGGTAAATGATAAAAGAAATAATTTATGAAGTGTGAATGCTAGCAAGTGCATAAGTTTCATCAATGATAGTTCCAATCACTTTTCTAGCATCATTATGTATCATAACAGTAGCTCATTTTCATAAAACTTTTCATGATCAAGTAACAAGCTATTCACATGTTAAAGTATAGGTCATAAACTCTCTTGAAAACTAACAAACTATATTCTCAGTCATCAAACAATTGCAATTCATCTTATTTTCAGGAAGGGTCTATGTCAGAGCTTTGATTTAGCAAACTCCACATACTCAACTATCATTTAGTCTTTCACAATTACTAACACTCACGTGATATTTATGGGTTCAAAGTTTTAATCGGACACAGAGAAAGATAGGGGCTTATAGATTCGCCTCCCAACCTTTTACCTCAAGGGTAATGTCAACAATAATAGTTCATGATAACTTACATCCAATTGGATATATATATATATATATATATATATATATATCAGGATCTTTCCAACACAATGTGCTTGCCAAAGGATAAAATGTAAAAAGGAAAGGTGAAGATCACCAAGACTCTTGCATAAGGGTAGAAGATAAAAGTAAAAGATAGGCCCTTCGCAGAGTGAAGCAGAGGTTGTCATGCGCTTTTATGGTTGGATGCACAAAATCTTAATGCAAAAGAACGTCACTTTATATTGCCACTTGTGATATGGACTTTTATTATGCAGTCCGTCGCTTTTATTTCTTCCACATCACAAGATCGTATAAAGGTTATTTTCTCCACATTAATAGATCATACATATTTAGAGGGCAATTTTTATTGCATGCACCGATGACAACTTACTTGAAGGGTCTTACTCAATCCATAGGTAGGTATGGTGGACTCTCATGGCAAAACTGGTTTAAGGAATGTTTGGAAGCATAGTATCTCTACTTGGTGCAAAGAATTTGGCTAGCATGAGGGGGAAAAACAAGCTCAACATGTTGGATGATCCAAGACAATATACTTTATTTCGGATATAAGAAAATATAACCCATTACGTTGTCTTCCTTGTCCGACATCAACCTTTTAGCATGTCATATTTTAATGAGTGCTCACAATTACAAAAGATGTCCAAGATAGTATATTTATATGTGAAATCTCTCTTCCATCAATATTTTTTCATGAATTGTTCAAGTGACCAATTCTACATTCGCTAACTTTCAATAAGTTTACTACCTATACTTATTCTATGTGAAGTCATTACTCCCCATGGTATAAGCATATGAAACATATATAAATTCAGATTTATGATATTCAATTATTCAACCATTCACTCATACGATATACGTGAAGCACGTGAGTAAATGACAAACTACTCCAAAAGATAATAGTGAAGGACACTGAGTAGTCAAATAATTAACTAGCCATGGGAGGATTCTTTTTCATTTAATAATTCAGATCCAATGATTTTATTCAAACAACAAGTAAAATAAAAAATATGCTCCAAGCAAAACACATATCATGTGACGAATAAAAATATAGCTTCGAGTAAGGTATACCGATAGTTTTGAAGACGAAAAGAGGGGATGCCTTCCGGGGCATCCCCAAGCTTAGGCGCTTGAGTCTTCCTTGAATATTACCTTAGGGTGCCTTGGGCATCCCCAAGCTTAGGGTCTTTTCACTCCTTATTCTCCTCATATCGATATCTCACCCAAAGCTTGAAAACTTCAATCACACAAAACTTAACGGAACTTCGTGGGATATGTTAGTATGATAAAGAGTAAACCATTCACTTTGGTACTGTCAAAGACAAGGTTCATAATTGTTCTCACACAATGCCTACTGTACCATATCATTTCTACAATTTATATTGAGAAATATAAGCCATAGAAACTAGAAAACAAGCGAACTATGCAATGAAAACAGAATCTATCAGAAACAGAACAATCTGTAATGATCTGAACACCAACCATACTTATGCTACTCATACAATTATGAAATAAATTGGTGGATGTGAGGCATTTGTCTATTAATATTTTGCAAAAAGAATCAGCACCAAAGCACTCTTCTATAAAAAAAATGGCAGCTAATCTCGTGAGCGCAAAGTTTCTGTTTTTTATAGCAAGATCACATTAACTTTCACCCAAGTCTTCCCAAAGGTCTTACTTGGCACTTTATTGAAACAAAAGCTATAAAACATGATTACTACAGTAGCTTAATCATGAGAACGCACAAAAATAATAAGGATAAATATTGGGTTGTCTCCCAACAAGCGCTTTTCTTTAATGCCTTTTAGCTAGGCATGATGATTTCAATGATACTCACATAAAAGATAAGAATTGAAACCTAAAGAGAGCATCATGAAAAATATGAATAGCATATCTAAATCTAAACCACTTCCTATGCCTAGGAATTTTGTGAGCACATAATTTATAGGAACAAGAATCAACTAGCATAGGAAGGCAAAGCAAGTATAACTTCAAAACTTTAAGCACATAGAGAGGAAACTTGATATTATTGCAACTCCTACAAGCATTTATTCCTTCCTCATAATAATTTTCAGTAGCATCGTGAATGAATTCAACAACATAACCATCACCTAAAGCATTCTTTTCATGATCTACAAGCATAGAGATTTTTCTACTCTCCACATAAGCAAAATTCTTCTCATTCGGAATAGCGGGATCACTAGTTCCTAAAGTTGACACTCTTCCAAACCCGCTTTAGATGATAGTGTTATTCATACTCCAAAATATATAAGTGAAGTTCATGGAGCGTTCTACAATTAATATAAACTAACCCATATCCAAGCTCAAAATATATAAGTGAAGCACACGAAGCTTTCTATAAAACCATACTCAAAAGATTTAAGTGAAGCACAAAGAGCAATTCTATAGGATCATACTTAAAAGATATAAGTGAAGCACATGAAGAATTCTATAAACCAATGAAGGGCTATCTCATACTAGCATGGTTCTTAAAGAAAAATAAAAACACAAAGGAAACAAATCATGTGAACAAAACAAAAACATGGGTGTACCGATAATTTGTTGAAGAAGAAAGATGGGATGCCAACCGGGGCATCCCCAAGCTTAGATGATTGAGTATCCTTAGAATATTTACTTGGGGTGCCTTGGGCATCTCCAAGCTTGAGCTCTTGCCTCTCGTGGGAGTCCTGGATTTGGGGGTCTCCGGACTGCCGGACTATATCCTTTGGCCGGACTGTTGGACTATGAAGATACGAGATTGAAGACTTCGTCCTGTGTCCGGATGGGTCTCTACTTGGCGTGGAAGGCAAGCTAGGCAATATGGATATGCATATCTCCTCCTTTGTAACCGACATTGTGTAACCCTAGCCTCCTCCGGTGTCTATATAAACCGGAGGGCTTTAGTCCGTAGGACAACAGACAATCATACCATATGCTAGCTTCTAGGGTTTAGCCTCTCCGATTCGTGGTAGATTGTAACGCCCTTGATGCGGCTATATCTCCCATGTGTCGAAGCACGACTTAGAGGCATAACCGCATTGAAAGCAATGTCGCAAGTGAGGTAATCTTCACACAACCCATGTAATACATAAGGGAAAGAGATACATAGTTGGCTTACAATCGCCACTTCACACAATCACATGAATAAAGCATTACATCATCCAATACCAACAAGGTCCGACTACGGAACCAAAATAAAAGAAGACTACCCCAAATGCTACACAGATCCCCGATCGTCCCGACTGGGCTCCACTACTGATCAACTGGAAACGAAACAACATAAAGGACAAGATCTTCATCGAGCTCCTCCTTGAGCTTGGTCGCGTCACCTGCTAAGTAACATCGGCACCTGCAAGCTGGTTTTGGAAGTATCTATGAGTCACGGGAACTCAGCAATCTTACACCCTCGCGATCAAGACTATTTAAGCTTATGGGTAAGGTAAAGGTATGCGGTGGAGCTGCAACGAGCGACTAGCATATATGGTGGCTAACATATTTGCAAAAGAGAGCGAGAAGAGAAGGCAAAAGCACGGTCGATGAACTATGATCAAGAAGTGATCCTAAAACAACCTACGTCAAGCATAACTCCAACACCGTGTTCACTTCCCGGACTCCGCCGAGAAGAGACCATCACGGTAACACACACGGTTGATGTATTTTAATTAAGGTCAACTTCAGGTTTTCTACAATCGGACATTAACAAATTCCCATCTGCCCATAACCGCGGGCACGGCTTTCGAAAGTTCAAAACCCTGCAGGGGTGTCCCAACTTAGCCCATCACAAACTCTTACGGTCAACGAAGGATATTCCTTCTCCCAAGACAATCCAATCAGGCTCGGCATCCAGGTTACAAGACATCCTCGACAATGGTAAAACAAGTCCAGCAAAGCCGCCCGATGCGCCGACATCCTGAAAGGAGCTGCACATATCTCGTTCTCAGGGCAACACCGGATGAGACATCCTACAAGTAAAACCAGCCCTCAAGTTTCCCCGAGGTGGCCCCGCAGTCTACTCAGTTCGGACCAACACTTAGACAAGCACTGGCCCGGGGGGGGGGGGTTAAAAATAAAGATGACCCTTGGGCTGGCCTAACCCAAGGGAAAAAGGCTACGTGGCGAATGGTAAAACCAAGGTTGGGCCTTGCTGGAGGAGTTTTATTCAAAGCGAACTGTCAAGGGGTTCCCATTATACCCAACCGCGCAAGGAACGCAAAATCCGGAAACATAACACCGATATGACGGAAACTAGGGCGGCAAGAGTGGAACAAAACACCCGGCATAAGGCCGCGCCTTCCACCCTTTACCAAGTATATAGATGCATTAATTAAATAGGAGATATTGTGATATCCCAACAAGTAAACATGTTCCAACAAGGAACAACATCTCCATGTTCCAACAAGGAACAAACTTCAATCTTCACCTGCAACTAACAACACTATAAGAGGGGCTGAGCAAAGCGGTAACATAGCCAAACAACGGTTTGCTAGGACAAGGTGGGTTAGAGGCTTGGTTCAACAATATGGGAGGCATGATAAGCAAGTGGTAGGTGTCGCAGCATAGGCATAGCAAAAGAGCGAGCAACTAGCAAGCAAAGATAGAAGTGATTTCGAGGGTATGGTCATCTTGCCTGAGATCTCGCAAGGAAGAAGAACGAGTCTGTGAAGAAGAAAAACGGACGTAGTCAAACGGATCCTCACACACACGACGGTATCGGAACCAACCCGAAGAAACAACACCGAAAAGAAGCAAACAACATTTTAAACATTTTAAACATGGATGAAAGTTGCATACTGTTAAATGACATGAAAATATGAACAAAAAGTATATATGACATGTTTTAAATGGATGCATGGATCTTTAGTTATCAACAAAGCAAAACTAGTGGCATTTTCTGTAAATATGGATGCACTTGGAATTAGACAAATCACGGCGAACATAAAGAACAGATGTGGGCCGAATGTGCGAGCAGTGTGAAGACCACTGCGCTGCTGCTCCATGTTTGGCATGGTAGCAGGAAAACATAATAAGATCAACCGAAAGGGATGACCTTGGCCCTCCATGGCCGCACGGAGATCGCCGACGACGATGGCGACCAAAGCAGTGGCGGTTGAGGCTAGAGAGCGCCAGCGGGGGTGCGGAACTTGGTGGGGGTTGCGGTTCCTGCAAGCAAGGCTGCTACGGAATGTGCACGCGCGGGGCTGCTCGAGCACAAGCTTGAGCTCATCTCAGGCATGGCGATGGGCTACGGCTGAGTGCATGAGCGCGTGCATCGTGCGGGTGTGCGCGTGTGTGGATGCGAGCGATGGGTGCTGGGCGTGGATCCGAGAGTTCTCGTGCTTGCGTGTGTGCGCGAGCGCGTGGGAACAAGGGCGACGACCTTGTGGTTAGGGCGCCTGCTCTGGTTGTGGATGAAGAAACAACGGCGAGCAGGCCCTCAGGTACGCGTAGAAACGGCAACAACGACGACGAAATATGACGGAGAAGGAGATGGGAAGGAGCAGCGGCTCACCACGGGCTCGAGTGGCTCGATGAGGACGTTGGGAGGTGAAGGAGAGGGCGACGAGGCGCTGAAGACGGCGATGGAGCACGCTGTCCGTGAAGAAGAAGCAGGGGAGGTGGATGACGTGGTCGACGGCGTGAAGGCGAGATGGCGTCTGATCCGTCACGTAGAGGAAGTAGTCGATGTCGGGGTACTCCTGGTGACCTTGGTTGCAGCTGTACTTGTCGGAGACCACGCCGGCGACGGGCACATGCTCGTGTGCTCTCTTGGTCTCTCACGAGGAAGGAGGAGGAAGGCAGGGGAGATGCCCTTGGGTGGCGGTGGAGATGGGGAAAAGGAGGAAGGAGAAACCCTAGGGGGATCCGCGAGAGGGTTTTATATGAGGCCGGGGGATGTGGATGGTGCTGGCCTCGCCACGGCGGCCGTGTGTGCTCGGGTGAGCTGGAGTTACTGTGAGAGGGAAGGGGTGCGTGAGGTGGAAGAAAAAGAAGGGAGAAAAGAGAATGACAGGTGGGTCTGAGGAAGGGGTAAACAGCGACCGCGTGCGAACTTTACCAGGGGATGGAATTGGGCTGCGGCTCGGCTGTTGGGCTGCTGAAGCTACTAGTCGCTGGGCTGCGCTGCTGCTCTTTTTCTATTTCTTCAAACAGAAATAGAAGAGCAAAATCACAGAGGAATTGGAGAGGGTTGTGAGAGATATGAACATATCCATGGAGTCCAGGATTTTTGCAGAATTTGACTAAATTTCTTTGGGCATTTTTAGAGGTAGAAAAATAATCTACATTTGAATTAAATTCAAACTTGAGCCATTTTTGAACCCAACCAAAACAAGTCCAAAAGGAGCTGATTTTTTGGCAGAGAGGTTGAAGGGATGGTAGAGAATTTATAGGAAAATAATGAACATTAAATTGGTGCAGGAAATAGAATACCACAATTTAAATGGATTAACGAAGGAGAAGAAGATGATCAAGCAAGGTTGTGGGTGTAGAAGAAGATGAAGTTGAGAAAGAGACAATGCAGGGGGTTGATGCACTATGCAAAGAGACTCCTGTTTAGGCAAGAGGGAAAACAAAGAACAAGGTTGGTCTCCGAACGGTCAACAAAAGCAAGGGGGACGTGACAACTACGAGTGGAAGAAAGTTTTAAAAACAATGACGGCAAAGAGTGTCGATGCAATGCAAATGATGACATGATGAATGCAAACAAACAAATAAATAACACAGCTGATACGCAAGACATGGAAGGCATCTGGAGCATCGGTCTCGGGGCGTCACATAGATCAACTCTTGTACTACTCATATTATCAAGAATAAATCAAACAGGACATAGGGTTTTACCTCCACCAAGAGGGCCCGAACCTGGGTAAAACATCATGTCCTCTGCCTCCTGTTACCATACGCCTTAGACGCACATTCGGGACCCCCTACCCAAGATCCGCCAGTTTTGACACCGACATTGGTGCTTTCATTGAGAGTTCCTCTGTGTCATCATCATTAGGCTTGATGGCTCCTTCAATCATTGATAGCGATGCAGTCCAGGGTGAGACTTTTCTCCCCGGACAGATCTCTGTATTTTGGTGGCTCCGCACTGCGGGCCAACTCGCTTGGCCATCTGGAGCAGATCGAGAGCTACGCCCCTGGCTATTAGGTCAGATTTGGAAACTTAAACTACACGGCCGACATCTGCGGAGACTTGATCTTCGACGGATTCGAGCCCCTGCTGAGTGCGCCGCACGGTCATGAGGAGCATGATTTAGCTCTACCATCGAACAATGTTCAGGAGACCGCATCGGCAACCGCTCCGACCCTCAATTTGGAGCCAATTGCACCATCCAGGGACGGGTGGATAGACTCCGCCACGGAGGCCGTATCGACCTTACCCTTCACTGGAGCCGTGACGCCGAACTACCGGATTCTTCCCCGGCCACGGACTCCGAACCGCCTGCGCCCGTGCCTATCGAATCCGACTGGGCGCCGATCATGGAGTTCACCTCCGCGGATATCTTTCAGCACTTGCGCTTCGGTGACATACTGAACTCATTAAGGTCTCTCTCCCTGTCAGGAGAGTCCTGGCCAAACTATGTTCGACGGGATTGCGATGCGGATGACGAAGAAATTCGCTGCCCACCCACCACCCACTTAGTCGCCACTGTCGATGATTTGACCGACATGCTCGACTTCGACTCCGAAGACATCGACGGTATGGACGACGACGCAGGAGACGAACAGGAACCACTGCCCACAGGGCACTGGATGCCCACTTCATCATATGATGTATACATGGTGGACACACCCAAAGAAAACGATGACGAGGAATGGAAGGACGCGGCGAAGGGTTGTTCCCTCGAGAAGCAGTCAAAGCGGCGGCGTAAGCGCCGCTCCAAATCCAACCTCGGCAGAAACATCGATCATATAGACCCAGCGATAGAGCAGGGTGAACCATCGCCGGACCACAGCAACACGGAGAATCAAACCGAACAACCCGACTCCGTCGAAGATAACAATCTGGACGACATCACACCGGACAGGCACCCGGAGCAACAGAATGCCCATCAAAGGCTTGTTGCCATCACGAGGAGTCTGAAAAAGCAGAAGCAAAGGCTCAGGGCTGCACAAGACACACTCAGAATCAGATGGTGTCGGGTGGTAGGTGCGACATATGACAACGGGTGGCTTATCATTGTGGGAGCCAGTAAGACGTCGCCGGTGCCTGGAAACGGGATGAGGTAAAGACATGCACGCCGGCGAATCTTACCCAGCTTCGGGGCTCTCCGTGGAGATAACACCCCTACTGCTGCTCTGCGGGGTCTCCGCATGGTCACTAGATGAACAAGTAGCTACACGGTGCTCCTTGAGCTGTTTGGCGAGAGGAGGAAGAAGGGCACGGCTTGCTCTCTTCTCCTCCCTATGTGGTGTCTGAGACTAGCAGGGATTGATCTCCCTTTGCATGGATGCCCCGGGGGGTTTATATAGGCCTACCCCCAGGGGTACAATGGTAATCTGGCTGGGCACGGGCCCCAGCTGTCTGTGTCTACGCTCTCCGACTTCTGCGCCGGCTGCTGGAGCCCGCCGGCTGCCGGCTCCTTGGTCGACAGGCAGGCCCCACTGTCAGGGCCTTGTCGGCAGCTGGTTACTGTTGCTCAATCTTGGTGGCGAGGGCTTCGCCGAAGTGGGCGTGGCTACAGTGCCGCCGCCCGGTGGGCGATCACTGTAGCCCCACCGCGTCTTGTCTCATTAATGGGGCATCTTCTTCGAGGGAGGTGGCAAGCCGGCTGTGGGGAGCCGGCTCTATCTTGGGCCAACTGGGGGAGGTCTGGCCGCCTTCAGGTGTCTCTCTGCCTGAAGGGGCCCACCGCCCGTGGGCCGTACTGGTAGCCCGTCGTGGATGACATCAGGGTCAACGTGGCAACAGTGCTGCGTCGGACGGGTCATGGCCACCCGTACGGCGCATTGTGCCAGGCGTGCTCCAGGATTCAGGGGTGGCAGGCTTCACTGTAGTCACGCCCCGTCACATCGTTGTTATGTGGATGCAGACTTCGAGGGTACGATCTTGACCGCTTTATGGAAGCCGGCTTCTTGGAGTCGGCCTTCTCGCGGCCGGCTTCTCGGAGCCGGCCCTCCCGCGGCTTTTCTTCATGAGGGCTGAAGTCGGGCCGCCTTCCGATAGCCGGCCTGGAGACAGCCGGCAAGGGGAAGGCGGCCCTGTGTCTTGGATCCTTGAGGGCCGAATCGACTCGTAATTTTTTCAGAAGGGCCAGGGGGAGCCGGCTAGGCTACCCATGGTTATTTACTTTGACAGTAGTCCCCGAAGCTGATCGAGCTTCGAGGCTAACAAAGGGACGAGAAGCTAGGTCAGCTTCCTATCCCAAGGGGCCGGCTTTGCTCGTGCGCGCCGTCTTCAGAAAAACTCTATTTCTCGTAGGCGGGAACGCGGGCCACGTGGCGAGGAAATCCTGCCAACGCACGCACGTGATGGGCCGCCGCCGCAGGCCCGGGCCCGCCACTCGCAGGCCTCGGTTCGAGCGCGGATCTTCTGCGGCCCACATGGACCGCTCGCCTTCCCACGGCAGTTTTATTCTGCCATCAAGGCACAATAATCGCGGGACGTGGGGGAGTGGGCGCAGTTGATCCCCACGTTCCCCCACGCCGCGCCTCCTCGGCTCCGCCGCGCGGTTTATAAGTAGTAGGAGGAGGGGGAGCGGCAGAGGCTCGCGCGCTCTCCCTCACTCCGCCCCCTCTCGCCCTCCTTCTTCTTCACTTCGCCGCAGCAACTCTTTGCCGCGCCGTTCCGCCGTCGCTTCGTCTTGCTCCCTGCCGCAGCAATCCTTTGCCGCGCCGTTTCGCCGTCGCTTCGTCTTGCTCCCCGCCGCATCGCTCCCATGGCGCTGTCGAGCTCGTGGGATGGCTCCAACGTCCATGAGGACCACGTCGAGTTACTTCGCCGGACGCGGCGTCTGCCCGGCGAGAACCTTGTGCGGGTTTGTCAAGCGCCGGCGAGGGAGATTTCGCCGGCACCGGAGGAGGGCGAGCAGGTGATCTTCCGCTCGCACTGCCTGCGTGGCTTCGGCCTCCCGGCGAGCGGATTCCTTCGAGCCTTCCTCGAGTTCTACCACCTCCAGCCGCATCACCTCACGCCCAACACGGTGATGCCGCTGTCAGCCTTCGTCACCCTGTGCGAGGGTTTTCTTGGAGTTCTCCCCACGCTCGAGCTCTGGGGGAGTTCTTCCAAAGCAAGCTCGGCACCGTCGTCGCGGGCGTGCCCGCCCCCTGTGGAGCCTTCATTTCCATGAGGTGGGCGAGTGAGAACAATCTGTTCCCGTCCATTCCGCTGATCCAGTCGGTGAAGCTTTGGCAGAAGTCTTATTTCTACGTGAAGAACGTCGCCCAGCAAGGCGACTACGTCAACCTGCCGGCTTACATAGCCGGCCCACCGGCTGGGATGCAGCCTTCGTGGAGCTACCGGGCCAGGTCGCTGTCTCAGGCTGGGAACGCAGCCTTCTCCCGGCTTTGGGTGATGATCTAGTCGGAGGGCCTGACCGGAGCCGACTTGGTGGCCGCCTTCGTGGAGCGCCGGGTTCTTCCGCTCCAAGGCCGGCCTCACATGATCTGCCAAATGAGCGGCCGCTTCGACCCGTGCCGGCTGAGCACCAGGGAGATGCCTCACGCAGAGGTGTCTTACAAGGTGAATTATATCTCCAACTGCAAGCTCGCCGAGGATTGTCGATACGGCAAGGAGCCGTATTCCCGCGCCAACCCTCCGCCTGCCGTAAGTTCTTTCTTCTTTTCTTCCTTTTTTGTAGCCGGCCTCATGATAGCCGACTCTTGATCAATTGGTTTGCCTTTTGCAGAACCCTCTTCTCCCGCCGACAGCCGGGGCCGCGGGGGTAGAGCGCCAGCTCCTCCCTGACTGCACGATGGACGACGCCAACGATCCGGACCTGGGAGCGGCCGCCATGGAAGACGCCATCATGGGGGAAGGCGATGAGGCCGGAGGCGCGGGACTCGGGGCCAACTTCGAGGACTGGCCGGATGACGACGAGGTCGAAGTCGCCCCGCACCGCCAGCCGGCGCTCGATCATCAAGGCACGGGCTCGTCTGCCGTGCCGGCTGCCCGTGGCGGCGCGCAGAAGTGCCGGGCCACATTGACCTTCTTCGGCAGCCGGCCGAAAAAATCCAAGGCCTCCACGGCGGCGACCAAGCGGGATGAGGCGACCGCGAAGGCGGCCCGCTTCCGCAAGGCGGTGAAGCAGCCGCAGGCGATCTCTGCGTAAGTCGTCGAATGTCTTGCGTATATATTTTTTTGTCTTCTTCGTCCGAAACTCTTCTAAACCTTTCTTTTCTTGCCGGACAGGGCGCCGCTTTCTCTCGAGCGAGGTCCTGGCGGCTCCGTAGTCGGGCTGACTGGAGGGTCCTCAAGCTCCCGCCCCGTGGATCCCCGCGCCGACCTTAAGGAGGCCACGGAGCGGAACGCGCGGGAGGCGCGGGAGGAGCGGGAGGCGGCGGAGCGAAGGACCGCCCAGGCGATGAAGGAGCAGGCCAACGCGGCGGCCAAGGCCCGGGCGAAGGCGGCAGCCGCGGAGACGAAGGCGGAGGCCTCGCACAACCGGCCTCCGCTGCTCGTTGTTCCCCTCCGTGACGTGGCCCCCGACGTTCCTGTGGCCCCGTCGGAGGAGGTCGACCAAGGCCCACCGGTGATGGAGAGGCGGGAGGACCCCGTGATCTTCGTGGAGGGGGCGTCGCAGACGGCGCCGACTGGAGCGGGCCAAAGCGGCCAATCAGTTGCGGCGCCAGAGCAGCCGTCCAGGGGCGAGCCGGCGGCAGGGGCCGGCCTCGAGGTGCAGCCGGCATTGCACCGGTGCGCAGGGGGGGCGCCTCCGCGCCGGAACCGCACCGAGCAGTGGGCGCCAGCCAAACGGAGGAGGCCCTGGAGGCGGCCAGCGTCAGCACGTCCGAGTGGACTCCCAGCGGGGGGACGGGCGAGCTGAACGCGGCGGCCCAGGAGGTCCGGAACCGGCTTCAAGCTCAGGCCACCTCGCTGCAGCGATACACTCAAGAGTTTCTCTCGACGCGGGCCGTCATCCGGGTGAGTCTTTTGTCCTTGGTTATTTTGCTCTTTCGATTTCTTTCGTGGGGGCGCGTCAGCGCACCCACTGGGTGTAGTCCCCGAGTTCCAAGCCGGCTGCTGCGCAGGCGGCTTGGAACTTACTAGGTTCTAACAACTTAACTTATCCTTGCCTCCTGTATAATCTTCCAGGAGTATCATAACCTTCGCGCAGCCGCCTTCAACTCCCAGGCTCAGGAGCTGGGCCGAAGAACTGAGGACCTGACCAGCAGCCGTAGTGCGTGTTTGTCTCGTTCATCTCCTATGGGGGCGCGTCAGCGCACCCACTAGGTGTAGTTCCCGAGATTCGGGCCGACTGCTGAGCAGCCGGGTCGGATCTTCCTTGATGACTTCCCCTTATTAATTTTTCCTTTGTCTTCATGCTTGCAGGAGCCAATGCCGACTTGAGGGAGCAGCTCAGCGGGGCCCAGTCTGCCCTTCGCGCCAAGGAAGCCGAGTACAGCGCCTTGGTCCTGGAGCGTGACCGCCTGGTCAAGAAGTTGGCCGACCAGGAGGAGAGCCACAAGGCGGCCCTGAAGAAGGCGCAGGACAACGAGGACGCCCTAAAGGCCGAGTTCGAGACCGAAGCGGCGGGTTGGGCTGAAGCGAAGCAGGCGCTGAGCGAGGGCTTCAGCCGTATTGAGGATCTGATCGACGGTAAGCCGCCTTCTTCACTCCCTTCTTGCCCTTTGATCCCTGATTTGTGTTCTGACTTGTGCTGCTTTTTGTTCTCTGTGCAGACTACTTTCTCGGCTACTCCGTCTTCGCCACCCAATCCATCCAGGCCCATCGCGAGGTACGCCGGCAGGTGGGGGCTGAAATCGCGCCGGATGCGAGCCGGACGCTTGAGGAGCAGCTCTTGGCGGTCCAAGCCCGGCTGCAGCCGGCTCACCGTATGCTCCGCCGCCTCCAGCGTGCCGGGGCGCAGGTGTTGGCCGCCCTCTGGTCAAGCAAGACGATTCCCCGCACCCCGAGTCGGACTGTCGACTGGCTGAAGGTGGCGGTTGGCCGCTTCGAGGCCTGGAAGGCGTCGGCAGCCCGGCTTGGAGCTGGACGGGCACTGGAGTTCGTCCGAGCCTAGTATCCGGGGCTGAACCTGGACCAGCTGCGCACCTGGCGGCTGGAGGCCGACGAAGAGTTGGAGGAGGTGCGACCGGCTATCGCTCAGCGCGCTTCGACGATCGCCGAGTGTACTGACATCAGTGTCTTCGCTCCTGAGATCAATGACGACGGCGTTGCCCAGCCGGAGGAGTGGTTCGGGCTGGACCCGGCAGCGGGTGAAGACTCGGCAGAGGAGATCACCTCCAGTGATGAAGGCGAAGACGACGAAGGAGAGGACGGTGAAGACGTTGAGCCGACTGGTGAAGCAGGCATCCAACCTCAGCCTGATCGTGCCTCCGGCAACAAGGCGCGTGCTAGCGCGCCCTCTGCGGGAGGCGGTGATCATGCCGAGGTTCGCCAGCCGGCCACTCCTCCAGCCGGCACTGCCGTCTCCACCGACCTGCCCGACTCGCCAGTCGCTCCCTTGGCTTAGTCTGCCATCCTTGTTTTTTCCTGCTTGTTGCCTTTTGAACAACTTTATTAAACTTGCGCAGTTCCACCCACTGGGGGTGTATTCGAACTATGTTCAATGCTGGCCTTTTGAAGGTCTTTTATGTAAATATTATTGCGTGTTTGGTTTCCATTCATGTATGCTTTTTATCCTTAGGCTGTTTCCTTTGCCGCCTTCCCCTTCTGGGAAGGCAAGTACTCGAGCTTTCTTAGATTGGAGCGAGGTGAGTGGAAGCCGGTCGGCGGTGGGAGAAAAACTGGCTTTTGTTATATTAGTCCGTTAGTCCCTAGCCGTTTTTCGTGTGGGCAGCTGTTCTGCCCTTAACTCTTGCCAGCCGGACAGCCGGTTCTTCGAACTACGACTTTTGGCAAGAGAAGGCTTGGGAGCCTGCACACTACTTGTCTGACTGCAGGTAGGACTTCTAATATAACTCCAGGCGGCCAGTCCCCGGGCCGACTAGTCGAACCCGGTGCTGGACGGAAAAAAGTGAATGCAATGGCAAGGCCATAAGCATGATACTTTTCATTCATAGACAAAAGATGGCAGTCCCCGAGCTCTCCTCGGGGGGCCTATTGTCTCGTACTTAGTACAAAAGTTAGCGTGATACATACTGCATTTCAACTGTAAAACCTTCGGAGGAGGTTGGCGTTCCATGGTCGTTCCGACTCCTTGCCGGAGTCGTCTCTCTTTCGTGCCTTCGGCTTCTGCGCGTTGATCAGGTAGTAGGAGTCGTTGCCTAAGGCTCTGCTGATGAAGAAGGGGCCCTCCCAAGGGGCCGAGAGCTTGTGCTGGCTGGCTGTTCGCTGGATCAGCCGGAGCACAAGATCGCCCTCTTGGAAGGATCTTGGCTTGACCTTCCGGCTATGGTAGCGGCGCAGGCCCTGCTGATAAATGGCGGACCGGCTGAGGGCTAACAGCCGGCCTTCTTCCAGCAGGTCGACACCGTCTTCTCGTGCTTCCTTGGCCTCGGCTTCCGTGTACATGGTTACCCGAGGCGAGTTGAACTCGGTGTCAGTTGGGATGACCGCCTCGACACCATATACGAGGAAGAAAGGAGTGAAGCCGGTTGACTTGTTTGGTGTAGTGCGCAGACTCCAGAGGACAACCGGCAGCCCATCGAGCCAACAGCCGGCTGAACGCTCCAGTGGTACGATCAGTCGGGGCTTGATGCCGGAAAGGATGAGGTCGTTGGCTCGCTTGACCTGGCCGTTTGACTGCGGGTGGGCGACGCACGCTAGGTCCAACCGGATGCCTTGCATCGCGCAGAAACGTGCCAAGGCTCCCTTGGCGAAATTCGTGCCATTGTCGGTGATGATGCCATGTGGCACGCCATACCGACTTGTTATATTTGCGATAAATGTCACGGCAGTCGGCCCATTCAGATTCTTGATCGGCTTTGCCTCAATCCATTTGGTGAATTTGTCCACGGCGACAAGCAGATGTGTCATGCCGCCGCGCGCCATCTTGAATGGGCCCACCATGTCCAGTCCCCAAACGGCGAAGGGCCAAGTGAGGGGAATGGTCTTGAGTGCTAAAGCCGGCATGTGTTGCTTGGAGCTGAAGAGTTGGCACCCTTTGCAATGTTTAACTAACTCCTTGGCGTCATCCAAAGCAGTCGGCCAAAAAAAACCATGGCGGAAGGCTTTGGCGATGAGTGATCTTGAGGCCGCATGGTGGCCGCATTCTCCTTGGTGGATGTCTCTGAGGATTGCAATGCCCTTCTCTTGCTCGACGCATTGCTGGAGGACTCCAGTGACACTGCGCTTGACGAGTTCTCTGTTGACGATTGTGTATGCTCCGGCTCGGCGTTGGACTTGTCTTGCCTCTACTTCGTCAGCCGGCAGATCTTGGTTTATTAGGAAGTTGAGGATGGATTGAGCCCATGACGGAGCTGCGACTTCTTCTATTGCCAAAACGGCTACTGCGACCAGGGCGGGCGGGCTGGGCGATGAAATGCTGGAGTCGGCCGCCGCCTGTTGTGTTGGTGTAGTCTCCGGGCCGACTACCGCAGTCCCCGAGCCGGGTGAGGCAGTCCCCGGGTCGGGCGTAACTACGGAAGTCTCCGAGCCGCCTGCTGATACCCCCTGGCCGACTATCGAAGTCCCCAGGTCACCTGCTTGGTTCTTCGAGCCGGCTGCGTCGGGGTCAGGCGGCACGAAGATGGAATCGGACTCTGGAGACGGCTTGATAGACGGCTTGAGGAGGCGTTGTAGAGAGACACCGGTTGGTATTGCTTGCCGAGTGGAGCCTATTCGAGCCAGGGCATCAGCTGGCTCGTTGTCGGCTCGTGGTACGTGGAGGAACTCGCATCCTTCAAAATACCCACTGATCTGCTGAACGAAGAAGCGGTAGCTTGCCATATTTGCGTCCTTGGCATCCCAGTCGTCGAATGATTGTTGGACCACCAAGGCCGAGTTCTTTGGCAAGCCGGAGCCCGTGTATGAGCACCTCGTACTTGGCCACGTTGTTGGAGGCGGCAAAGTGAATTTGCAGCGTATATCTGAGCTTGTCGCCTTTGGGAGAGGTGAGGATGACGCCGGCTCCCAAGCCGGTGCGCACCTTGGACCCATCGAAGTGCATGCGCTAATGAGTGGAGTCGGGAGCCGGCGGTAGGTACTGGGTCTCGGCCCAGTCGACGAGGAAGTAGGCCAATGCTTGGGACTTGATGGCGGTGCGAGGCTGGTAGAAGATCGTATAGGGGGCCAGCTCGATGGCCCATTTCGCCACCCGGCCGGATGCATCCCGGCTGCCTATGATCTTGGCCAGTAGGGCGGTGCATACAACCGTGATGGGATGCTCTTGGAAGTAGGGCTTCAGCTTCTTGGCGGCGAAGTACACGCCGTAGCACATCTTCTGGTAGTGCGGGTAGTTCTGCTTCGAGGTAGATAGCACCTCGCTCAAATAGTACACCGGCCTCTGGACCGGTTGGGCTCGGCCTTCTTCTGGGCGTTGGACTACAATGACGGTGCTGATCACCCGGCTGGTTGTGGCAATGTAGAGGAGCATGGGCTCTTTCTCAGTCGGTGCCGCCAGGACAGGCGGTGTGGCCAGCATCTTCTTTAGCTCGTGAACAGCTTGATCGGCTCGGTCATTCCACTCGAAGTGGTTGGTCTTCTTCATGAGGCGGTAGAGGGGAAGAGCTTTCTCTCCGAGCCGGCTGATGAAGCGGTTCAGGGAGGCCAAGCATCCGGTAAACTTCTGTACGTCTCGAAGTTTGGTGGGAATCGCCATTCTCTCAATGGCCTTGATCTTTACTGGGTTGCATTCGATGCCGCGTTCGGAGACCAGGAAGCCTAGGAGCTGGCCGGCTGGCACTCCAAACATGCATTTATCGGGGTTAAGCTTGATTTGGAACCGGCGTAGGTTCTCAAATGTTTCCTTGAGGTCTTCCAGCAAGGTACCGTGCTTCTCCGTCTTCACCACAATGTCGTCTACGTAGACGTGGGCATTTCTGCCGAGTTGCTTGAGGAGGCACTTCTGCATGCAACGCTGAAAAGTGGCACCGGCATTTCTCAAGCCGAATGTCATAGTCAGGTAGCAGAAGGCTCCGAATGGCGTGATGAAGGCGGTCTTCAGGCGGTCTGCCGGATCTAACTTTATCTGGTGATACCCTGAGTAAGCATCCAAGAAACTCAATAGCTCGCATCCGGCCGTGGAGTCTATCACTTGGTCAATCCATGGCAGGGCAAAGGGATCTTTGGGGCAAGCCTTGTTGAGGCTCGTGTAGTCTATACACATGCGCCACTTGTTGTTCTTCTTTAGCACGAGGACCGGGTTGGCGAGCCACTCTGGAAAGAAAACTTCCATAATGAAGCCGGCTGCCAGAAGCCGGGCTATCTCCTCTCCCACAATCCTGCATTTCTCCTTCGATAGTCGGCGGAGGGGTTGTTTGACTGGCTTTGCGTCTTCTCGGACGTGTAGTTTGTGCTCAGCGAATTCCTTCGGAACGCCCGGCATGTCCTTGGGGGACCATGCAAAGATGTCTCAATTCTGACGGAGGAAATCGGCGAGCTCGCCTTCCTATTTGCTGTTTAGGTTTACCCCGATGACGGCAAACCTCTCTGGGTGCTCGGGGTCAAGAGGTATCTTCTTTGTCTCCTTGGCCGGCTGGAAAGATCCTTGAGCATCATGCTCCTTGGGATCGGGGGACAAGGTCGACTGCTTGCCGGCCATGGCCACAACTCGGTCCAACATCTTCTTTTCTTTGGCAATCACAAGGGACTCGGCCAGCCGGCTGCTGGCTGCTGCGCACTCAGAGGACTTCTTGTAATTGCCGGCTACGGTGATGACGCCTTTGGTGCTCGGTATCTTCATCTTGAGGTATGCATAGTGGGGAACTGCCATGGACTTGGCCAAGGCAGGTCGGCCAATCAATGCATGGTAAGGGCTCTCCAGGTCCACCACTTCAAACGAGATCGCTTCCCGGCGGAAATGCTCCTTGTCCCCAAAAAGTACATCAATCTTGATCTTGCCAATGGGGGCGCAGGACAGGCCGGGTACGATGCCATGGAACACAGTCTGAGTAGGCATGAGTTGCTACATCTTGACATTCAGCTTCTCCATGGTGTCACGGTACAGGATGTTGATGCTGCTCCCACCATCTATCAGCACGCGGGAGAATCGGGCAGCGCATCTATCCGTTGCAAGGGTGGCATCCAAAACCAACGCATAAGAGCCGGGAGACAGCATCACCTCTGGGTGGTCGGTCCGGCTCCAGCTGATAGGTTTTTCTGACCAGTGCATGTGCTCGGCGGGGTTGGCAGCAACCATGCTGACTTCTTGGTGCTCTCGGCGTTTGCTGCGCCGGTCTTCGGGCTGACTTGTAAAGATGATATAGGCGGCATGCTCGTCGAGGAACTCATCATGCTCGGCTCTGACTACGGGCCGAGCGGTCGGCGGCTGCGGAGCCGGAGGCGGCGGACTGGCAGGCGGAGGCGGTGCGAGCCCTTCGCCTTTAGAGATTCGGGTGAGCCAGTGGCACTTCCGGGTCGTGTGGTTGGACGGCTTCGCGCCGCTGTGGAACTTGCACGGGGCGTCGAGAGTCTGCTCGTAGGAGAAGGCCGGCTGCCAAGCCGGCTTGCCGCCCCTCTGCTTCTTGGGTGCGGGCCGCGCTTCGGGCTGCTCGTCTTCGACTGTGGCCACCTGCTGACTGGTGGAGGGCGGCACCGGGCCCTTGTGCTTGTGGTCGTTCTGGTGTGGGCGTCGTCCGGAGTCCCTAGCCGGCGTCTTGGGTGCCGGGTTGAGTACCTTTCCGGACGCGTCTACCCGGAGTTTGGTCTTCATCGAGGAGTCGGCGGTGGCGTACTTGTCCACTATGATCAGAAGCTCGTCGAGGGTAGTCGGCTCGTCGCAGAGGAGCTTGTGCTTGAGGAGGGTGCCTTCTCGGCACCCGGCAGTGAAGTATTCTATGGCTTGCACCTCGTGCACCCCTTCGCAAGAGTTGCGGAGCTCGGCCCAACGCGTGAGGTAGTCGCGAGTGGACTCGGCGGGGCCTTGTACGCACAAGGAGAGCTGTCTGGGCTTGGGAGCCCGCTTGTAGGTGCTAGTGAAGTTGCGGACGAAGTCTTCTGTGAAGTCTAGCCAGCTGTTGATGCTGTATGGCTTGAGGCTGTTGAGCCAGGTCCGCGCCGTGCCCTGCAGCATGAGGGGCACGTACTTCACGGCAACGCGCCTGTTGCCGTTAGCTATGCTAACTGCCGTGGAGTAGTCGATCAACCAATCTTCCGGCTTCACGGAGCCGTTGTACTTGGGCATGTCTCTTGGGAGCGAGAACCCTTTGGGGAAAGGCTCGTCGCGGATGCGGGGGCCGAAGCAAGGTGGGCCGACATCGTCTTCTTCTTCTAGCGCCAGGGATCGCGCCAGGCGGTCGATCCGATGGCGGGCGTCGTTCTCGCCGACTCCTTCGCGGCGACCTAGCCGACGCTGAGAGTCGGATGCGCAACAGGTGGCGGGTTGGGATATCTCTCTCCACGGGGCCGGGGCGGAGGCGGGTTGCCCCGCCACTCCACGGCCCGGGGGTGTCCTTCTGCGTCTCGCTCGATGGAGATTCGGGTTCGGCTTCTTTCTCGCGCCGCGCGCGGGTTTTACCCGTAGTCGGCGTCCGGGACGTCGTGCCGTGATCTCGGCGCGGGGGAGGGCTTTCCACGTGGGGGAGTTCTTCGGCCCCCAGTCCATCTAGCTCGTCTATGGCCGCCTGGGCGGCGCACAGGTTCTCGAGTGGAGTAGCGTAGACTGGGCGGTCGACTCCTAGCGTATCGGCGACGACAGCGCCGCGCTGTCTGACAACGCCGGCCCGGCTAGGCCCGCCTGGGGGCGGCGTGCCAAAGGCGGCGCGGTCGGCCTCGCGTCGGTGGGCCTCAGTGAGGCGTCTCATGGAAACCAACTTCCGGCCCTCCGCGAGGAGGGCAAGGCGGCGAGCTTCCAGTGCTTCAGCGTCGGCATCGGCCGGGAGGGGGATGGACAAGTCATGGACCGCCGCGTGCGGGGCGTTGTGGGCGCTCTCGTCAGAAGCGCTGCCATGGCCGATGACCATCACCTCGGTGGTGACAGCGTCGTAGCCATCGGCCCGGGGAAGCGGGTCATTGTAGATCACGACATTGATGGGGAACGTGTGGAGTGAGGCCGTGTCGGAGTCGACAGGCATCGGATCGGTGGAGCCAACCAACTCCAAGTCCACGGCAGGCTCGCCGGAGACGTGGAGCTGGCCGAGGAGGTTGACGAGGTGGTCGGTGCCCGCGTCGGAGGCGAGCTCGTCAGAGATGAGAGTCTTGTCAAGGAGATCGGCGAGGCTGCTCGCCGCACAGATGTTGGTGACGCCTTGTAGCGCGTCGTGGCAAGCGCCATCGGGCGTGCCGGGCTGGCTACGCTCGCGGGGGAGGAAGAGGGTTCCCGTCCAGAACAGGTCTCCGGACTGCGGTGCACCTGGCCCCACGGTGGGCGCCAAATATTGGGTGGTAGGTGCGACATATGCCAACGGGTGGCTTATCATTGTGGGAGCCAGTAAGACGTCGCCGGTGCCTGGAAACGAGATGAGGCGAAGACATGCACGCCAGCGAATCTTACCCAGCTTCGGGGCTCTCCGTGGAGATAACACCCCTACTGCTGCTCTGCGGGGTCTCCGCATGGTCACTAGATGAACAAGTAGCTACACGGTGCTCCTTGAGCTGTTTGGCGAGAGGAGGAAGAAGGGCACGGCTTGCTCTCTTCTCCTCCCTATGTGGTGTCTGAGACTAGCAGGGATTGATCTCCCTTTGCATGGATGCCCCGGGGGGTTTATATAGGCCTACCCCCCGGGGGTACAATGGTAATCCGGCTAGGCGCGGGCCCCAGCTGTCTGTGTCTACGCTCTCCGACTTTTGCGCCGGCTGCTGGGGCCCGCCGGCTAGTGGGTCCCGCCGGCTGCCGGCTCCTTGGTCGACAGGCAGGCCCCACTGTCAGGGCCTTGTCGGCGGCTGGTTACTGTTGCTCAATCTTGGTGGCGAGGGCTTCGCCGAAGTGGGCGTGGCTACAGTGCCGCCGCCCGGTGGGCGATCACTGTAGTCCCACCGCGTCTTGTCTCGTTAATGGGGCGTCTTCTTCGAGGGAGGTGGCAAGCCGGCTGTGGGGAGCCGGCTCTATCTTGGGCCGACTGGGGGAGGTCTGGCCGCCTTCGGGTGTCTCTCTGCCCGAAGGGGCCCACCGCCCGTGGGCCGTACTGGTAGCCCGTCGTGGATGACATCAGGGTGAACGTGGCAACAGTGCTGCGCCGGACGGGTCATGGCCACCCGTACGGCACACTGTGCCAGGCGTGCTCCGGGATTCGAGGGTGGCAGGCTTCACTGTAGCCACGCCCCGTCACATCGCCGTTATGTGGATGCAGACTTCGAGGGTACGATCTTGACCGCTTTATGGGAGCCGGCTTCTTGGAGTCGGCCTTCTCGCGGCCGGCTTCTCGGAGCCGGCCCTCCCGCGGCTTTTCTTCATGAGGGCTGAAGTCGGGCCGCCTTCCGATAGCCGTCCTGGAGACAACCGGCAAGGGGAAGGCGGCCCTGTGTCTTGGATTCTTGAGGGCCGAATCGGCTCGTAATTTTTTCAGAAGGGCCAGGGGGAGCCGGCTAGGCTACCCATGGTTATTTACTCCAATAGATGGAGTTAAGTACTCAGCAGTGCAGCGAAGTACGGCGGTAATCGCCACACCAAGAGCTACCCGAAGCGAAAGTTGCTACCTGAATTCGATGAGGAGGCCTTAGATGCCCCACAACCAAAAAACAAAACGGCCATCCGGTCGGATAGACAACCTCATGGCCAACATAGAGCGGCAAACGACGCCGCACATAAGCCAGTACACGATCCATCTACGGGCCACGCAAGCGCGCTCCAGCATGCAATGCAACAGAACAAACATCCCAACACCACGGTACACCCAAATACAGGGGTGCCGCACACCCCCTATGTTTCACCGATGAGGTGCTGGACCATGAATTTCCAGAGGGATTCAAACCTGTAAACATAGAGGCGTACGACGGAACGACAGACCCAGGGGTCTGGATCGAGGACTACATCCTCCATATCCATATGGCTCGAGGAGATGATCGCCACGCCATCAAGTACTTACCCCTCAAGCTCAAAGGGCCAGCTCGACACTAGCTTAAAAGCCTCCCCGAAAACTCCATTGGAAGCTGGGAAGAGCTCGAAGACGCCTTTCGGGCAAATTTTCAAGGGACCTATGTCCGACCACCGGATGCAGACGATTTAAGTCATATAACTCAACAGCCCGGAGAGTCAGCCCGAAAGCTTTGGAACAGGTTCCTCACTAAAAAGAACCAAATAGTTGACTGTCCGGACGCTGAAGCCTTAGCAGCTTTCAAGCACAGCGTTCGAGACGAATGGCTTGCCAGACACCTCGGCCAAGAAAAGCCGAGGACAATGGCAGCATTAACAAGCCTCATGACCCGCTTTTGCGCGGGCGAGGACAGCTGGTTAGCCCGATGCAGCACCAGTGACCCAAGTATATCCGAAGTCAGGGACGGAAACGGGAAATCACGACGCAGCAAAAACAAGCGCCGGAATAAAGAAGACATCCCGAAGAGCACGGCAGTAAACGCCGGATTCAGAAGCTCTCGGCCAGGTCAGCAAAAGCTGCCCTCCAAAGGCAACAGCGACGAACTGTCCAGCCTAAACAAGATTCTGGACCAAATATGTCAGATCCATAGCACCCCCGATAAACCTGCAAATCATACCCATAGAGAATGTTGGGTCTTCAAGCGGTCCGACAAGCTCAATGCTGAACATAAGGGGCAGGATACACCAAGCGAAGACGAGGACGAGCCTCGCAAGCAAAGCACTGGGGAACAGAAGAAGTTCCCACCAGAAGTCAAAACAGTAAACGTATTACATGTGACAAAGGGGAGAAACAAAGCGGCACTCCTAGAGACACATGCCCCAGGGCCTATCACCGCGGAGTTCTGCCACTGGTCGTCCCAACCGATCACCATCGACCATCGAGATTACTCGGCAAGTATCCGGCGTGCAGGATGGGCTGCCTTGGTATTAGACCCAATAACTAACGGATACCACTTCACACGAGTCCTGATGGACGGCGGCAGCAGTTTAAGCCTGATATACCAGGACACAGTCCGGAAAATGGGGATAGACCCAACAAAAATTAGCCACAACAATACTACCTTAGAAGGAGTAACACCAGGCCCAGAGGCCCATTGCACGGGCTCCCTGCTACTAGAGGTTATATTCGGCTTTCCCGATAACTTCCGCAGCGAAAATTTAACGTTCCACATTGCTCCGTTCCAAAGTGGCTATCAAGCACTACTCGGACGTGAAGCTTTCGCTCGCTTTAACGCAATACCGCATTACGCTTCTCTCATGCTTAAGATGCCTGGTCCATGTGGCATCATTACAGTAAATGGAAATTGATCTCTCCTTGTGCGCGGAAGACCGTACGGCTGCCTTGGCAGCCGCACACTAAACGGCCTCACCAACTAAAACATCTGACAGGTCGTTAAGACCACGGACGCGGTTGGACGAGTCCCGCGTAGCTATATGTAATTAATATAGATTTGATGGCTATACCCCTATTACAATACAAGGGGCTCAACGCGCGCAAACAAGTGACAATTAGGCTCAAATTTACTCATTTCGAACTGTACATGGTTTATTTAGTATAGCCTACCTTTTGCACGACAACTTTTCAATTAAGTTCCTTTCTTTTTCAGATGACCATCGTGCTACACCCGTCCAGAATACGGCACAATAGAGACACAGGCGCAAACATGCAACAGGGACCCATTCCAAGGATTCTTTTTAGATTAAGACCCTACGTAAACCTTTTTTACTGTCTCTTATTGATACACATCCCTCGGATTCTCAGTACAATTGAGAAGGATGCTGACGTATTGGCATGTGGCCACGTCAGAATATTGCACGTACCTGGACACCAGGGGCTTATTACAAAGGGCACTGTTTAGGCCCGGTTTACATCATAAAGACCGAAATACCTTAGGGAGTGTTCGGCGTCGTGAGTTTGGCCTTATATGCATCAGCTCCGAATCATGTCTTCGGTCAAATGTTGGGTTTGCCCGACTCCTGTGTTTTGCTGCTTTACGTTCCGTTCTATCGGCTAAAGCGGCACTAGGAGAACTACTGCGATTGTGCCCTGGTTCATCCGGACGAGCACCTCAGTAGAGAAAGCCGAAAACTGACTGTCATGATATAGCGTGAGACTGGTTAACCACTCGATGACCTAGCGGAATCTTCGGGATTCCTCCGCCTTAACGAAGGGCCATTTCCCGGCCAGGCATGTACGCGCCCCGAATCCGGATGAGCGCGGAGCCACCAGGGGCTATATAGTAGCCCCACTGTCAAACTCCTCTGGCTAAGTGAAAGTGTTAAAGCATTATAGTCCGGTTGCCTAGTTCATTGCACTATCACCTCCTTAATGGACCAAGACGCTGGATCAAGTGTGAACATGCGTCTTCCGCGAACACCCCCGCATTATATGCGTGGGGGCTGAAGCCGACGATTGTCATCTTTCAGGTTCTATACATACATACATAAACAGCCGCACAAGATGCATCATAGCAATTTCGGGCAAAAATATAAATACAACCTTGTTAAATTCAATAAAACATTGTTTTTTACAATGGGAATACATGTCACTCAAACATGATATTCTTCGAGCACAGAGCATCTATCGAACGAGCGCCTTCAAGGACTTCTTCAAAGTAGTGCTCGACAGCCACTCGGCCTATGGCCAAACCCTGTGCCGCAACAGTGGTGGCCTCCATCTCCGCCCAGTATATTTTGACACAGGCAAGGGCCATCCACTCACCTTCTATGCACGCTGATCTCTTTACAGCATTGATGCATGGCACGACTTCAAGGAATTGTTGCACTAAGCTAAAGTAGCTACTCGGCCTTGGCCCTCCCGGCCACAGGTGATCCACAACGGACCTCATGGCAAGTCCAGACAACCTATGGAGCTCGGCCCAACCGGTCAACCGCTCATTCAGCAGCAGCGGACGGACTGGAGCGTGAAACTGTGACCAGAACAGCTTTTCCACTTCGGGACCTTTCTGATCCTTGAAGTACTCGGCTGCATCAGCAGCACTTGCAGCCAAATCCATGTACGCATCTGCAGAACTCCATAGCCGGTCCAGAGGAGCATACTTCGGATCTCCGAACTTAGTCCGCAACAAGAAGGGCTTCCCAGACACGATATCTGCAGCTTGATTCAGCTCCTCCTTCGTCGCTCTAATTTTGGAGCAGGCTTCCTTGGCAGCCACCCGGGCCTTCTCCAGGTCCGTCGCCTTCGCCCAGTTTTCCTCTTCAAGAAGTCGGTAATGGTCAGCAGCATCTTTTAACTCCACGGACATCTTGGCAATTTTTTCTTTGCTCTCGCAATGTGCGGCCTATTCGGCCCTTAACTCTTCGGTCGCCTATAAAGCGGCCGCATTGCTACTCCTTGCTTGCTCCTTGGCTCGGGCAAACTCCGCCCGAAGGGTCTCCACGGTGGCAGCTCCATCTGCAGTCACAACATATTAAAGATACTGGCATCATGCTGCTCTTATTACGTGACAATCACCAGAGAAATCACCTACCCTATGCCTCGTCAAACCGCTTGTTGACAAGCACGATGTCGGCATCTGCCGCATCTAGCTGCCGCTTTAGTTAGGCAAACCCATCAGTCCGGCTAGCCACCGGAGCCTCAACCACCTGCACATAAAGGCGGTCTGGTTATTACCTGGGACTATGATCCTCTGTTTGCCGCCGTTCTCGACGACAACCAGAGTCTCAGGGGCTACTATCTACATGGGCATACCTAACGTATGCGGTACTATTAAAGGCATACATTATTTTACGTACCTCGAAGCCTTTCAGCAGACTCATAAAAGCTTCATGCAAACCGCTTTCGGCGGATGAAATCCTTTCAATTACCATACCCATAAGCGTATGATGCGCTTCCGGGACAACAGCTTTCCCCAGAAGATCCTTCAGCGCGTCCGACCGCACACAGTACGGACCCTTGCTGTCACTCTCCTTAGGAGCCGGATACTGGGGATGCCGGGCAGCCAAAGGGTTATCCTGTAGCGATATTGGATCCGGAGATACCCTTCGCGATGACACTTCAAGGTCGCCCGCTTCTTGAGCTGGGGAGTCCGGGGGAGGCGTTTCGCTCTCCATCATCTCCGGAAGAAGATCCCCCGAAGATGAACTCTGTCGAGAAGGGCTGCGATCCGGACTACAATTTACAAGCATCGGTTATTGTCTTCGGAAGTAAGGTAGAATATCTTCACTATTAAGTACTTTTTGATTACTTACAGCTCGGTAGAGGGCTGATCCCCACGCGGACATTGTGCGGCAAGAATACCCTCCGAGGCAGGACCCTCTCGTGGAGATTTCTTCTCCCGTTTGGAAACCTTAGTTTTCAGATCTTCACAGGTAGTCCTCTTCCTTCCCCGGGGAGAGAGAATGTCAGATTCTTCCCCTCGGTTATCCTCCCTCGTGGAGGCGCTCATTCCCTCGATTGGAATAGGTAGCGATGGAGGCCCGCTTTCGCCCTCTTTATTCCCCCTTCATCTTCCTTTGAGGGCACTAGACAAGGTGCTGGCTCGAGCATCTTTTCCAGCACCGGATTGTCCAAGTCTTCAGGAAGGGGGCCGAACACCGGATCATCTTTGCCTTTATTATCCAGTCCTGGTCAAAGAGCGATTCTTCAGAATTATGTCATTATAAATAAAAGGACAGTGTGTTCGGCCATGGGATTACTTACCTGGGCAGCGGGGTGGTTGCATCTCAGGCCCACGTCCTCGGAAGTGTCCAGACACTCTATTTGGGGTCCGAAGAACAATTTGTACATCTCCTCGTGCATCATGCCGAGGAAATTTTGAATAGTGTGCAGTCCTTCCGGGTTGAATTCCCACATGCGGAGGGGCCGGCGTTTGCAAGGCTGGACTCGACGAACCAGCATAACTTGCGTTACCATAACCAGACTGAAATCTCCCTCGAAGAGATCTCGGATACGGTTCTACAGTATTGGCACGTCCTTGGCTGGACCCTAGCTCAGCCCCCTGCTGATCCATGACATCAGCTGTGGTGGAGGGCCCGAGCGAAAGGTGGGGGCAACTACCCACTTGGCACTTTGGGGAGCTGTGACGTAAAACCACTCCCATTGCCACAATCCGGACACCTCTGAAAAGGAACCATTTGGCCATGGAGCGTCAGCAATTTTGCTTATTAGAGCACCTCCGCACGCTGCGTACTGCCCCTCGACCATCTTCGGCTTCACATCAAAGGTCTTGAGCCACAGGCTGAAGTGAGGGGTAATGCGGAGGAAGGCCTCACAAACGACAATAAATGACGAGATGTGAAGAAGGGAATCCGGGGCCAGATCGTGAAAATCCAGCCCGTAATAGAACTTAAGACCCCTAACGAAGGGATCCAGAGCGAGGCCCAGTCCTCGGAGGAAGTGGGAGACGAACACAACGCTCTCGTTGGGTTCGGGAGTAGGGACGACCTACCCTCGGGCGGGCAGCCTATGCGAAATTTCGGCGGTCAGATATCTGGCCTCCCTCAACTTCTTGATGTCCTCCTCCATCATCCACCGGCCTTGAAGGCTGGAACCGGACATGATTGAAGGTCCGAAGCACCTGACCTGGGCTTTGGGTGTTAGAACTCGAGGCGGGGGAAGGATTCGATTGAGCACGAGAGGGAAAATAGAAAAAGCCTTGTCCCTTTATGAAGGGGATGAATATCAGGCGTCCTCCTCGTGGCCGTTCGAGACTTACCTAAGATCTAGAAGTCATACCAACAGGCACGGTTGGGTTACCCATGTTTGTATTGATGAGAATCCCGTGATAAGGGGAACACGATCTCTGCTTTGACAAGACGTATCAAGAAACAACCTCGCCTTATGTGCGGGGCTGGTTAAAGAAAAACGGTTCAAATAATTACCGGGCTGTGGCATGATGTCATGCTGCCAAAACGTGTCAGCAGATTAGATTTGTAGAAATATTATTCTCTCTACGGTGGTATATGGAACTTATTATGCAGGGTCAGACACTATCCTTGTATTCAAACTCTTCCGTGGTGTATTCGGAGGAAGAACCCGCCTTGCAATGCCGAAGACAATACTGCGCGTCGGACTCATCGTCATTGAAGCCTGGTTCAGGGGCTACTGTGGGAGTCCTGGATTTGGGGGTCTCCGGACTGCCGGACTATATCCTTTGGCCGGACTGTTGGACTATGAAGATACGAGATTGAAGACTTCGTCCCGTGTCCGGATGGGACTCTACTTGGCGTGGAAGGCAAGCTAGGCAGTACGGATATGCATATCTCCTCCTTTGTAACCGACCTTGTGTAACCCTAGCCTCCTCCGGTGTCTATATAAACCGGAGGGCTTTAGTCCGTAGGACAACAGACAATCATACCATAGGCTAGCTTCTAGGGTTTAGCCTCTCCGATCTCATGGTAGATCAACTCTTGTACTACTCATATTATCAAGAATAAATCAAGCAGGACGTAGGGTTTTACCTCCATCAAGAGGGCTCGAACCTGGGTAAAACATCGTGTCCCCTGCCTCCTGTTACCATCCGCCTTAGACGCACAGTTCGGGACCCCCTACCCGAGATCCGCCGGTTTTGACACCGACACCTCTCTTTATTCTTCTCACATCGGTAACTCCTTGTTTTTCGAACACTTCATCCACACAAAACTTTAACAAAATTTTTGTGAGATCCGTTAGTATAATAAATTAAATCACTACCTTTAGGTACTGTTGTGAACTCATTCTAAATTCTTATTGGTGTAATATATATTGTATTCCAACTCATCCATGGTTCATACCCTCCGATACTACTCATAGATTCATCAAAATAAGCAAACAACACATAGAAAACAGAATCTGTCTAAAACATGACAGTCTGTAGTAATCTGGAGGTTTAGTAGACTTTTGTAACTCCAAAAATTATGAAATAAATTTTACAATTTGAAAATTTTGTACAGAAGTAATGTGCAAAAACTTTCAGACCCATTTGACTTCCCAGTAAAAAAATGTAAAATCACGCGCTATAGTCAAAGTTTCTGTTTTTGTTCTGCACATAGTAAACAAGCAATCTAATCATCCTAAAACCAAGGCTTGGCACATTATTTTTATAATACAATGGATATATAAGTGGATAATTATTTACAGAGAAACTTGCATGAAAAATTCTACATTGTTTCCGTGAGCATGAACACGAGTGCTCAAGGTCGACCCTCACTTCTTCAATGCATAACTTTCCAATCACTTCTCTTTTTGAAAAAAAATTAGGTATGAGAGGCAAGTAATTTTTTTGTATTTTCATTATTTTAAATTTTTTGTATGTTTCACCCACAACTAAACAGAAGCAAAAAAGGAAAAACAAAATCTACTTAGTGAAGGAAAGCGAACAAGCACACACAAGAATATCAACCCCACGCTATTGCTCCCTGGCAACGGCGCCAGAAAAGAGCTTGATAATCCCCAAGTGCAGGGAATCATCGTAGCAATTTCCAAAGTGGAAGTCATAAATATGGAGTGTCTAACCCACAAGGAGCTAAAGGTAAGATCAATATTCTCTCAAGCCCTATCTGCCAATGATATGACTCTACGTACACCGAACGTTTGCTTCCAACTAGCAATGAGAAATAAAACTATGTTGTGGGTATGAAGTGGATAACTTTGCATGATATCGGAGAGCTAAAATATGAAAGTAGGTGTTGTTATCATAAAGTTAGAATATATTACCAAATATTATAAATAGCGAGTGTGGAATAATGGTGGATCAATGTGCAGAATTGTCCTAGGCAATTGTTAACAAGACCGATAATCGTCATTGCAATTTCATATGAGGGAGAGGCGTAAGCTAACATACTTTCTCTTCTTGGATCATATGCACTTATGATCGGAACTCTAGCAAGCATCCACAACTACTAAAGATCATTAAGGTAAAACCCAACCATAGCATTAAAGCATCAAGTCCTCTTTATCCCATACGCAACAACCCCCTTACTTGGGTTTGTGTTTTAGTCACTCACGCAACCCACTATAAGTGAATCATAAACGTATTGCAACACCCTACAGCGGGAATCCCTCACGCCTGCGCGAGAAGGAGGGCACCATAGGACAGCACCAAAATAAAACATACAACTCGTACCAATCTAGATCATCAATCAACCCAAAGATAAAGGATATCTACTCAAAACATCATAGGATGGCAACACATCATTGGATCATAATATGTGGCATAAAACAACATGTTCAAGTAGGGATTACAGCGGGGTGCGGGAGAGTAGACCGCGTAAAAAAGATGAGGATGGTGATGATGATGGTGATGTTGATGAAGACGATCACCGCGGCGATGATTCCCCTCTCGATGGCACTCCGGTGCCACCAAGAGAGAGGAGGAGAGGTTCTCCCCCTTGTGCTTCCTCCTCCATGGCCTCCCCCCTGGATGGGGAGAGGTTCCCCTTCTGGTTCTTGGCCTTCATGATGATAATGGCCCCTCCGGGATCCTCTTCCATGCCCTCCGATGATGATGGGCCCCTCCGGCAGGGTGTCGGAGAGGGCCTAGATTGGTTTTCGGTGGCTACGGAGGCTTCTGGCGGCGGAACTCCCGATCTAGGTTTCTTTCTAGAAGTTTTGGTTTATATATGAGGTGTTGGAGTCGGGAACAAGGCAGGGGGGTCTCCGGGCCGTCCATGAGGTAGGGGGCGCGCCCAGGGGGTGGGCGCGCCCCCCATCCTCGTGGGCAGACCAAGACTCTTCTGGCCCAGTTCTTTTACTTCCTGGCCTTCTTCTGGTCCAAAAATAAGATCCGTCAAGTTTCAGGTCAATTGGACTCCGTTTGGTTTTCCTTTTGTGCGATACTCAAAACAACGAAAAAACAGACACTGGCACTGGGATCTAGGTTAATAGGTTAGTCCCAAAAATCATATAAAATAGCATAAAATGCATACAAAACATCCTAGATGGATAATATAATAGCATGAATACTTCATAAATTATAGATACGTTGGAGACGTATCAGTCCACCGGTGAGCTACTCGGGAAACGGGGCCATATAAGGCGCTGAGGCCGCCGCCTTCGCACTATGCGCCCCATTCTTCTCCTCCTTCCTCTGCTCCCCACTACTTCGGCCTCCGCTCTTGGCGCCACCGCCCGGACCGAGCCCGTTCCACCGCAATGGGGAAGGACAAGTCCGCCGCTCTGGAGCGCGCGAAGAAGGCAACGGCGAAGGCGAAGGGGAAGAAGACGAGCCGGGGTGGGTCGTCGTCAAGATCCGCTCTGTCGCGCGGCTGGATCCTAGGTGACTGGATCCGGTCGACCATCATGAAAGAGGACATGGAAGATCTGGTTGACGGAGGGCTGATTGCCCATGAGTCTTGGCGGCTTCTGGGGGACGAGACTGAGCAGCAACCACAAGAGGGTGAGTGTGTCCTACTTGCGACCAACGTCGACCGCGGTTTTTCTTTGCCCCCCATCCTTTCTTTCGGGTTTTTTGAATTTCTTCAGAGCTCAACTTCATCACTTCTCCCCCAACACTATCACATACCTCGCTGCCTATGTGTCCATGTGCGAGAATTTTCTAGGTTGTCGACCACACTGGGGACTTTTCAAACATATTTTCACCTGCCGCTCTCAGTCGGTAAAAAAGGCCAATCCGAGTGACGAGAGAACACACGTGATTCCGATGTGTGGGGGTTTAGGGATCTAGATGAGGAACAAGAGCACTTTCCCTGCCATGATTCTTCCCGACTCCGTCAGGGGGTGGCAGCCGACCTGGTTCTACTGTAAGGATGAACCGACCTCGGGTCAGTTGACTGATCTTCCTCCATATTCCACTGAGCGAGTAGAGAAGCCTTCTTCATTGAGAGTGACTCCGGAGGAGAAAGAGGAGGTTGCTATACTGGTCGAGCGAGTGGTCCAACTTGTTCGCGGTGGCGTGACTGGTATGGATTTGCTAGAAGCCTTTCCGAGTCGACGCATTTAGCCGCTCCAAGCTCGTGACCACCCAATGTGGTTATACTCGGGCGTTGAGGACAACACTCGGATCCACCCGGGAAGTCAGTGAAGAAACGGTGGAGCTGTGGTTACAAGGCATCACTGGGAATAAGGACAACCCCAGGGGGTCCAGAAGGGTTCCTCCACTCGACAACACCACTGAGCCTGACAAGGTTTGATTCTTTCCTTCCGAGTGTATTTTGCTCTAATATGTGTTAGCTTATGAATTTGACGAATATCCACTCTACTCTATCCTTTGCATACCTTCACTGAACTGTACTCGATGCCCAACGGAGAGCAAGAGCAGGAGGGAGAGGCGAGCGGGGGTGACAACGGTGACTGGCACTCGGACGGAGGAGGGTACAAGGAGAGTGAGGACTCGAGCAGTGGCGAGGAGGTCGACTCTCCGCCTCGCACAGAGAGGCGCTCCAAACAGAGGCAGGATCCAGCAAGCATTCGGGGCAAAACGACTCCTCCGACGGGACATCCTTTAAAGCGTACTTGGACGTCTTCTCCTGTGTTGACTGAAAAATCTCCCAAGCAGCCCAAAGTCGTGACATCAAAACCTCGAAAGGCCCTACCCAAGATCAAAGTGTCTATCCCCATCGCTTCTGGGTAATTATTGAGCCCAGCTCTTTAGTTTTCGCATGATTCAAACTTTGGTTGACTCACTCTCTTGTTCTGACCGAGTGAATTCTTACTTTTGCAGTGTTGCCTCTGGGATTTCTATTTACCAAGATGACGAAGATGAAGAGATGGAGGACGCGGTCACTTCTCATGCAGGTAAAACTCTTTGCCCTTCTGTCATTATTTAATCTGCTTTTTTGACGGTCGAGTGAACTCTCGTAAGCGATTGCTTTGCAACTCCGCCCAATGTCATTGAGCTTTCGGATGATGATGAAGACGTGTTGTAGAGGACCATGGGAAGGAGGGGCAAGTCCTCGAGTAAGAAGGCAACTGCTGGCCAAACGTCTCAGTCGGTGCCAGTGACGGAGCCAGTGGTTCAACAATCTGAAGATGTGAACCAGACCTCTATCACTTTTGCAGTTCCGGTGTCGACTGAACGCCCTTCATCGTCGACCGTGCCTGTCCCTGCTTCATCTGTTCAGCGTCATGCCTCAGATTTTCAGGCTGCTCCAACTGAGCCGGCAACTCCGTTCTTCACCACCCATCACGTCCCGGAGGATCAGGCAAGCGTCACAACAGAAGCTATACGGCAAGCGGGCCTGATGATGGAGCGGGTGAAGACTGTGCACGAGAATAGTCAAGCTGCTTATGATGCCAGTGCAGCCCTCTGAGCCAATGTACAGGTAAGTTTGTTTTCGACTGAACTACTATGTTGTCGGTTGTTCCGTTAGGATATGCTACTCGGAAAAAATCTTCTTTGTGCGTCCGTCAGTCAGTCTGTTCTTCGCATTTGCACACCCACTGGGTGTTTTAATTTATGTCAAACATTTTTCGCAGTTGAGTCGACTAGGTTGTGTCGATTGTAGTTTTCGGACTAGTGGGGGCACGCAAAGTGCGCCCACTGGGTGTATTCCCCGAGGCCGCCGCCGAATGTGTGATTCGGCGGGGGCCTTGATAAAAACATCTTCTCCTTCCGTTCTTCCACTAGGTCTGGGAAGACCATGTCGAGTGGAACTTGAACCAGTGGGCGCACGCAGAGTGCACCCACTGGGTGTAGTCCCCGAGACCACGATCGACTGCGGGCAGTCAGTTGGGGTCTGAGAATGCTTCTCTCTCTCTTATTTATTCTTCTTCTTCCACTCAGTCTGGTCAGGACATGTCAAGTGGAATCTAAACCAGTGGGGGCACACTAATTGCACCCACTGGGTGTAGTCCCCGAGACTACTATTGAATGTTTGATTCTGCAATAGTCTTAGAGTTCTTTTCACTCGGAAGCGAATGATCTTTGATCCTGTCCATTGATATATCTTTTTGCTGACTGCAGAAATCTTGTGAGCTTATCTCCAAGTTCGCCAATTTCGAGGAAAAGCAGAGACATCTCAACCTTGACTTGGAGCTGGCCAATCAGAATTTGAAAAAGGCTAAAGACGAAGTAGCTGGTACGGAAGGTAACGACCTATCGACTGTCTATCTTGACCATCTCTCAAGTTATCTCTTCATTCTTCTCTCTGACTTGAGTGCACATTCTTCAGAGAAAATGAAGCAATCCCTGGCACAGAAGGACCTTGACCTTGCAGCTGCGCAGAAGGAGGCTCAGGAGAAGACTGCACTCGCCGACAAGAAGCTGGCTTTAGTCGGGGCGCTGGAGGAAGACAACGCCAAGCTAAAGGCATCCCTCACCGAGGCCAACAAAGAAGTGACCCGTCTGAAGAAAGACAAAGTTGCTTTGAACAAGAAGATTGAAGGCATTTCTCGTAAGAGAAATGACCTAGAAGCATATCTGGGGGCACTCGCCAAGAAGTTGTTCCTTATGCTCGAAGGTATTTTTCCTTGTCTGGTTGTTTAGCCATCGTCGACTCATCATAAAATCATCGACTCATTATCGCATCGATATCTCTTTGTGTTTGTAGAATTCTGTCAGAACTTTGAGGAAGAAACTAGGCAGGTCAAGACAGGCCTAGACCCCATCCTTTCCCTTGTCGGTGACGAAGCTTCCATGAACGTGCTCCGACTAGAATCCCGCATTGCCAGTGTTACAAACTACCTTGCACGTCTGAAGGTTGCGGTGTCGCGGATTGACTCAGCACTTTGGCCACGAGAGACGCTCCAGAATGACCTCGAGTCCTTGATGACTCGACTCAATGAGGTCCCTGGCCGAGTGCAGGAGTGGAAGAAGTCATCTGCTCGCTGCGGTGCTGACGTAGCTCTATTGCTAGTTCGATTCCACTTCAAGGAGGCCAAAGAGGAAAAGCTAGCAGCAATCAAGGTTGCAAATACCCGGAGACACGACTTCCGATCCTTCATGGAGACCTTCATTGCCGCCGCCACTCAAATTGCAGACGGGATCGACATGGACGAGTTCGTCGACCCTGCCAGTCCTTCACCCGCGGAGTGAACAAACTTTTATAATCCGATTAAATTTGCCTCAGTATGCCGAGTGGTCTTGTAACCGTTTAAAACTCTTTCGGGCCTGATGCCTGAGTCCTCTGAACTGTGGTCTAGAACCTCTTTAGGTTTTATCTGAACTTGGTTGCATTTGAATCCCTTAGCTTTGACTCTTCAATCTGTGTTGCTACTGACTTTGTGGTGTAGCTCAGTCGAGTGGATCACAGACAAGGGCATTTGATGCCGTCCATGACTTGCTCATCGCCTTTTTGCAGGTAAGGATGGAGCGAACGTTGTATTTGTGTCGAAGCTCCGAGGACAGGTCGTGGTCAACCTGCACCTCATCGTCCTTGCGGATAAGGATGGAGCGGACGTTGTATTTGTGTCGAAGCTCCGAGGATAAGGTTGTGGTCGACCTGCACCTCATCATCCTTGCGGATAAGGATGGAGCGGACGTTGTATTTGTGTCAAAGCTTCGAGGATAAGGTTGTGGTCGACCTGCACCTCATCGTCCTTGCGGATAAGGATGGAGCGGTCGTTGTATTAAAACTTAGGCAAGTATGAGACTGCAGCTAAGCCCTCGAGTGGGAGGGTTGCTCACCAGTCGGTAGGATTTTTTAAAACTTAGGCGAGTACTGGACTGCAGCTAAGCCCCCGAGTGGGAGGGTTGCTCACCACTCGGTAGGATTTTTTAAACTTAGGCGAGTACTGGACTGCAGCTAAGCCCTCGAGTGGGAGGGTTGCTCACCACTCGGTAGGATTTTTTAAACTTAGGCGAGTACTGGACTGCAGCTAAGCCCCCCCGAGTGGGAGGGTTGCTCACCACTCGGTAGGATTTTTTAAACTTAGGCGAGTACTGGACTGCAGCTAAGCCCCTGAGTGGGAGGGTTGCTCACCACTCGGTAGGATATTTTTAAACTTAGGCGAGTACTGGACTGCAGCTAAGCCCCCCAGTGGGAGGGTTGCTCACCACTCGGTAGGATTTTCTAAACTTAGGCAAGTACTGGACTGCAGCTAAGCCCCCGAGTGGGAGGGTTGCTCACCACTCGGTAGGATTTTTTAAACTTAGGCGAGTACTGGACTGTAGCTAAGCCTCTGAGTGGGAGGGTTGCTCACCACTCGGTAGGATTTTTTAAACTTAGGCGAGTACTGGACTGCAGCTAAGCCCCCGAGTGAGAGGGTTGCTCACCACTTGGAAGGGTTTTTTAAACTTAGGCGAGTACTGGACTGCAGCTAAGCCCCCGAGTGGGAGGGTTGCTCACCACTCGGTAGGATTTTTTAAACTTAGGCGAGTACTTGACTGCAGCTAAGCCCCCGAGTGGGAGGGTTGCTCGCCACTCGGTAGGATTTTGTTTTTTTGAAACTTAGGCGAATCAGATTCGCGGCTAAGCCACCCACTAGGGGATTTTGGACACATGTATAAGTAATAACAATCATTTAGGAGACTGCAAAACCATGTCTTTGATAAACAAACTGAAAGGTACTTCTTATTACATCTCAACAGTCTGAATGCTTGAGTGTTAAAGTGGCGGAGAAGCTCCGCATTCCAGGCGCGTGGCTCATCTTTCTTGTGTTCCACATCGTATAGGTGATATGCACCGTTGTGGAGCACTTTGGTGATGATGAAGGGGCCTTCCTAGGCAGGAGCGAGCTTGTGTGGATGTTGCTGGTCCACTCGAAGAACCAGGTCTCCTTCCTGAAATGCTCGACCCTTGATGTTTCTGGCGTGAAAACGCCACAGATCTTGTTGATAGATGGTCGACCAGATCAGCGCCATCTCTCTTTCCTCTTCTAGAAGGTCAACAGCATCTTGACGGGCTTGTTCTGCTTTGGCTTCTGAGAAGAGTTCCCCTCATGGGGCATTATGAAGCAAATCAGTCGGTAGCACGGCCTTGGCTCCATAAACCAGGAAGAAGGGAGTCTGGCCAGTCAATCGATTTGGCATTATCCTCAGGCCCCACAGTCCAGATGGTAACTCATCTACCCAGGGGCCGGCCGCATGCTTGAGGTCTCACATTAACCTAGGCTTGAACCCTTGGAGGATCAAACCATTTGCTCTTTCTGCTTGTCCGTTCGACTACGGGTGAGCGACTGAAGCATAATCGACCCAAGTGCCTTGGAAAGCACAGAAAGCTCTGAACTCATCTGAATAAAAGTTTGAACCATTGTCTGTGATGATGCTGTGCAGGACTCCAAACCTGAATGTTAACCCCCTGATGAAGTTGACAGCAGTGCTCGAATCGAGGCTTTTGATGGGCTTGGCTTCAATCCATTTAGTGAACTTGTCGACTGCAACAAGTAGGTGAGTGAAACCACTTCTGCCAGTCCTCAAGGGTCCAACCATATCCAACCCCCAAACGGCAAATGGCCAGACGAGTGGAATGGTCTTCAAGACTGAAGCGGGCTTATGAGACATGTAGGAGTAGAATTGGAAACCCTCACATTTGTCGATTATTTCCTTTGCCATTTCATTTGCTCGCGGCTAGTAAAAACCTGCTCGGTATGCTTTGGCCACTATTGTCCGTGAGGACGCATGGTGACCACAGGTCCCTGAGTGGATATCATTGAGAATCATTCGACCTTCTTCTGGGGTAATGCATCGCTGAGCAACTCCAGTCACACTTTCTCTGTACAGTCGACCGCTTATCACGGTGAAGGCTTTGGATCGACGGACGATCTGTCACACTTCATCTTCGTCTTCTGGCAGTTCTTTCCTGAGAATATATGTGATGTACTGTACAGTCCAATCAGGAATGACGGCCAAAACTTCCATGACTAGGTCGACCACAGCTGGGATTTCAACTTCAGTCGGATCGGTGGAACTCTTAGGTTGTGGGAGCTCTTCTGTGAAGGGATCCTCCTGGACTGATGGCATGTGAAGATGCTCCAAGAACACATTGCTGGGAATAGGCTCTTGCTTGGAACCAATCTTAGCCAGGTCATGCGCTGCCTGGTTCTTCAGTCGGGGAATATGGTGGAGCTCTAGACCTTCAAACTTCTTTTCTAACTTCCTTACTGCATTGCAATAGCCAGTCATGGCTGGGCTTCTAACATCACACTCTTTCATCACTTGATTGACGGACACCGAGTGAAATGGCCATTCGCAACCCGCATAGCAATGCTTCATATTCAGCTTCATTGTTGGAGGAATCAAAGTGAATCTGAAGGACATAACTAAGTTTATCGCCTCGCGGGGATACCAAAACTACTCCAGCACCAGAACCATTCAACATCTTGGGTCCATCAAAAAACATAATCCAATGTTCCGAATGGAGTTGAGTCGGTTGTTGTTGTTCGATCCACTCGACAAGAAAATCTGCTATTGCTTGGGACTTGATTGCTTTCTTTGCCTCAAACTTGATATCAATTGGAAGGATTTCAATCGCCCATTTTGCCACTCGACCAGTCACGTCTCTGTCATTCAGAATTTCTGATAATGGAGCATCACTGACGACTGTGATGGAGTGATCTGAGAAATAATGTGCCACCTTCTTCAAAGTCATTTAAATTCCATATACAAGCTTCTGATAATGCGGATATCTCTGCTTGGACGGAGTTAAGACTTCGGAAATATAGTACATTGGGTGTTGAACTTTGTAGGCTTTACCTTCTTCTTCCCGCTCGACTATGAGTACTGTACTGGAAACTTGTCCAGTGGCTGCAATATAAAGCAGTAAAGGCTTTTTGCTGATTGGAGCAGCGAGCACCGACTGGGTGGAAAGCAGGGTGTTAAGCTCTACAAACGTTGCGTTAGCTTCAGGAGTCCACTCGAACTTGTCAGATTTCTTCATCAGTCAGTAAAGAGGCATTGCCTTTTCACCGAGACGAGAGATGAATCATCTCAAGGCGGCCAAACAACCAGTAAGCTTCTGCATGTCGTGTATGCGCACAGGGATTTTCATTCGGAGTATTGCACCAACCTTCTCTGGGTTAGCATCGATCCCACGTTCGGAAACAAGGAAACCGAGCAACTTTCCGCCTGGAACTCCAAATGTACACTTTGATGGGTTAAGCTTGATATCATACCTTCTCAGGTTGGCAAATGTTTCAGCAAGGTCAGTCAGCAGGTCGGAACCTTTTTGCGACTTAACCACGATGTCATCCATGTAAGCTTCCACATTCCGACTGATTTGAGTGAGCAGGCACTTCTGAATCATACGCATGAATGTGGCGCCAGCATTCTTGGGACCAAAGGGCATGGAAACATAGCAAAATCACCCGAACGAGGTGATGAAAGCTGTTTTTATTTCATCGGGTCCATACAGTCGGATCTGATGGTACCCAGAATATGCGTCCAGAAAGGACAGTCGCTCACATCCCGCGGTCGAGTCAACTATTTGATTGATGCGAGGAAGAGGGAAGTGATCTTTCGGGCAGGCCCGATTGATATGCTTGAAATCGATACACATACGGAGTGAATCATCCTTCTTGGGAACCATAACTACATTGGCGAGCCACTCGGAGTGGTAAATTTCTCGGATGAACTCAGCTGCCAGAAGCCAAGCCACTTCCTCGCCAAATGCCTTTCTTTTCTCCACGGAGGACCGTCGGAGATGTTCTTTGATAGGTCTTGCTTTTGGGTCGAATCGTAAATGGTGCTCAGCCAGTTCTCTGGGTACACCTGGCATGTCAGAAGGTTTCCATGCAAAGATGTCCTAGTTCTCACAGAGGAACTGGATGAGCGCTTCTTCCTATTTGCTGTCGAGTGTTGTCGATATGTGAGTCGGAGCAGCATTGGGGTCATTCGGGTGAATATGAACTGTCTTTGTTTCACCAGACGACTTAAATGCAGACTCTGAAGCAGGCTTCTTAGCACTCAACAAATCACTCGGATCTGCTGCCTTCTTGTATTCCTCCATTTCTACAGCTGCCATCTGTTCATCGGAAATCTTTGAGCCCTTCTGAAAGCACTCTTCTGCTCGTTGCCGATTACCAGTGACTGTAATCACGCCCCTAGGACCAGGCATCTTGAGCTTGAGATACACATAGCAAGGTCGAGCGATGAAACAGGCATACGCAGTCCTGCCCAGGATAGCATGATAGCCACTGTGAAAAATCCACGACTTCAAATGTCAATTTTTCCTTCCGGTAATTCTTTGAATCGCCGAAAGCCACGTCAAGGGTGATCTGGCTGAGTGAATCGGCTTTTTTCCCTGGTATTACTCCATGAAACCGCATGTTACTCTCACTGAGCTTGGACATCGGAATGCCCATCCCTCGGAGGGTCTCAGCATACAAGATGTTCAATCCACTGCCACCATCCATTAAAACTTTGGTCAGTCGGCTGCCTCCAATGACCGGGTCAACCACCAACGCTTGCCTCTCAGGAGTGGCAACGTGCGGTGGGTGGTCTGACTGGTCGAATGTGATAGGAGTCTTTGACCATTTCAGATACGTCGGTGTTGCCGGAGAAACCATGTTCACTTCCCTGTTGATGACTTTCAGTCCACTTTTGCTTTCAACATCAGCAAAAATCACCAAAGTGGAATTGATATTGGGAAAACCATCATCATCCTCTTCCTTGTCCTCATCTTTATCAGATTCTTTTTCCTTCTCACTTGGTTGCTTTTCTCTGAACTGCTGTATAAGGACTCGGCACTGTCGAGTGGTATGCTTAGGATAGATGAGATTTCCCTCTTCATCCTTCTTGATGTGAATGTGACATGGTAAATCCAACACGTCATTCCCGGCTGCATCTTTTACCTTCTTAGGGGTCCAGGGCCCTTTAGGTTTTCCTTTCGTTTTTCCATGGGTTGCGACTGCAACCTCTCCAGGTACCATAGGCTCTGCTTTGCGCTTCTGCTTCTGATTGGAATTACCTCCTCCGGTGTCTTGGCCAACTGGTTTACTCTTGCCACTGTGGAGTCGGTCTTCTTCTTCTTCGCCATTGGCGTACCGAGTGGCTATCTCCATCATTCGAGTCAAAGACATGTCTCCTATCCGACCGAATTTCAGGTTGAGCTCCCGGTACCGAACGCCCTCCTTGAAGGCACAAACTGCTTGATGATGAGACACATTCTCTACAGTGTGGTGTAAAGTGGTCCACCTCTGGATGTAATCCCTCAAAGTTTCATTCGGCTTTTGCATGCTGTCGGTGTCCAAACCGGCGGATCTCGGGTAGGGGATCCCGAACTGCGCGTCTAGGGCGGATGGTAACAGGAGGCAGGGGACACGATGTTTTACCCAGGTTCGGGCCCTCTTGATGGAGGTAAAACCGTATGTCCTGCTTGATTAATATTGATGATATGGCTAGTACAAGAGTAGATCTACCACGAGATCAGAGAGGCTAAACCCTAGAAGCTAGCCTATGGTATGATTGTATTTTATTGTGTCCTACGGACTAAAACCCTCCGGTTTATATAGACATTGGAGGGGCTAGGGTTACACAAGGTCGGTTACAAAGGAGGGGATATCCATATCGGTACTGCCTAGCTTGCCTTCCACGCCGAGTAGATTCCCATCCGGACACGAGACGAAGTCTTCAATCTTGTATCTTCATAGTCCAATAGTCCGGCCAAAGGATATAATCCGGCTGTCCGGAGACCCCTAATCCCGGACTCCCTCAGTAGCCCCTGAACCAGGCTTCAATGACGATGAGTCCGGCATGCAGTGTTGTCTTCAGCATTGCGAGGCGGGTTCCTCCTCCGAACATATCATAGAAGAGTTTGAATACCAGGATAGTGTCCGACCCTGCAAAATAAATTCCACATACCCCCGTAGAGAGAATAATATTTCCACAAATCTTAATCTGCTGGCACGCTTTGGCAACATGACGCCAGGCCATGGCTCGGTGATTATTCGAACCGTTTTTCTTCAACCAGCTCCACACATAATGCGAGGCGGTTTCTTGACACGCCTTGTCAAAGCAGAGATCGTGTTCCCCTAATTACGGGATTCTCATCATTACGGTCGTGGGTAACCCAGCCGTGCCTAGGACTCCTATATTTTAGGCAAGTCCCAAACGGCCACTAGGAGGACGCTTGATATTCACCCTCTATAAAGGGACAAGGCTTTTTATTTTTTCCCTCCCATGCTCAATCGAATCGTTCCCCCGCCTCGAGTTCTAACACCCAAAGCCCAGGTTAGGTGTTTCGGACCTTCAATCATGTCCGGATCTAGCCTTCAAGGCCGGTGGATGCCCTCCTCCGTTACGGAAGAGGATATCAAGAAGTTGAGGGAGGCCAGATACCTGACCGCCGAGGTTTCGCATCGGCTGCCTGCCCGAGGGCAGGTCGTCCCTACTCCCGAACCCAACGAGAATGTTGTGTTCATCTCCCACTTCCTCCAAGGCCTAGGCCTCACCCTGGATCCCTTTGTTAGGGGTTTGATGTTCTATTACGGGCTAGATTTCCACGATCTAGCCCCGGACTCCTTTCTCCACATCTCGGCATTTATTGTCGTATGTGAGGCCTTCCTCCGCATTACCCCTCACTTCGGCCTATGGCTCAAGACCTTTGACGTGAAGCCGAAGATGGTCAAGGGGCAGCACGTAGCGTGGAGGCGCATTAATAAGTAAAATCACTGGAGCTCCATGGCCAAAGGGTTCCTTTCCAGAGGTGTCCGTATTATGGCAGCGGGAGTGGTTCTACATCACATCTCCCAGAAGTGCCAAGTGGGTGGCCGCCCCTGCTTTCCGCTCGGGCCCTCCACCACAACTGATGTCATGGATTAGCAGAGGGCTGAGCTGGGGTCCAGCCAAGGACGTGCCTATACTGCAAAGCCGCATTCAAGATCTCTTCGACAGAGATTTCAGTCTGGTTACGGTGGTGCAAGTCATGCTGGTTCGTCGAGTCCAGCCTTGCAAACGCCGGCCCCTCCGTATGTGGGAGTTCAACCCAGAAGGGCCGCGCACTATTCAGAATTTCCTGGGCCTGACACACGAGGAGATGTACAAATCATTCTTCGGACCCCAAATAGAGTGTTCGGATACTACCGAGGACGTGGGCCTGAACAGCAACCGTACCACCGACCAAGTAAGTAATCCTCTAGCCGAACACACCGTCTTTCATTTACCATGACGTCATTCTGAGAAATCGCTCTTTAACCAGGACTTGCTAACAAAGGCGAAGATGTTCGGTGTTCGGCCACCCTTCCTGAGGGTTTGGAGAATCCGGTATTGGAAAAGATGCTCGGGCTAGCACCTTGCCCGGAGCCCTCAAAGGAAGATAAAGGGGGTAATAATGAGGTAGAAAGCGGGCCCCCATCGCTACCAATTCCAACTGATGGAATGAGGGAAGAATCTGGCCTTCTCTCGCTTCGGGGAAGGAAGAGGACTGCCTCTGAAGATCCGGAAACCAAGGCTTCCAAACGGGAGAAGAACTCTCCACCAGAGGGTCCTGCCTCAGAGGGTGCTTTTGCCGCACAAAGTCCGTGTGGGGATCAGCCCTCTAATGAGCCGTAAGTGATCAAAAAATACTTAATAGTAAAAATATTCTACCTTACTTCCGAGGAAAATAACCAAAACATTTATCTCGTAGTTCGGATGTTAGCCCTTCTCAACGGAGCTCGTCTTCAGGGGACCTTCTTCCGGAGATGATGGAGAGCGAAACGCCTCCCCCGGACTCCACGCCTCAAGAAGTGAGCGACCTTGAAGTGTCGGCACGAAGGGCCTCTCCGGATCCAGTGAGGCCAGAAGATAATCCTATAGTCACCCGAAGTCCCCAGCATCCGGCTCTTGAAGAGAGCAAACAAAAGAGTCCGGCGCCGTCTGGTATGTGGCCGGACGCACTGAGGGATCTGCTAAGGCGGGCGACCATCTCGGAAGAACACCGTACATTAATGGGTATGGTGATGGAAAGGATTTCATCTGCCGAAAGCGGGTTGCATGACGCCTTTATGAGTCTACTGACGGGCTTTGAGGTACGTAAAATGATGTACATTTGTGATGGTACCGCACATTTTTAGGTGTGCCCTGTGTAGATAGTAGCCCCTGAGACTCTGGTTGTCGCCGAAAACGGTGGCAAACAGAGGATCGTAGTCCCAGGTAATAACCATACCGCTTTATGTGCAGGTGATGGAAGCTTCGGTGGCTGGCCGGACTAATGAGTTTGCCGAACTAAAGCGGCAACTGGATGCGGCAGATGCCGACATCGAGCTTGTTAACAAGCGGCTTGACGAGGCACAGGGTAAGTAATGTTTTTCCGGTTAATGTCACATAGTAAGAGCAGCGTGACGCCAGTATCTTTAATATGTTGTGACTGCAGATGGAGCTGCCGCCGTGGAGACCCTTCGGGCGGAACTTGCCCGAGCCAACGAACAAGCAAGGAGTAGTAATGCGGCCGCTTTGAAGGCGGCCGAAGAGTTAAGAGCCGAGAAGGCCGCGCATTGCGAGAGCAAAGAAAGATGGGCAAGATGGCTGTAAAGTTAAAAGACACTGCCGACCGTTGCCAGTTCCTTGAAGAAGAAACCGAGCGAAGGCGACGGACCTCGAAAAGGCCACGATGGCGGCCAAAGACACCCGCTCTGCCATGAGGGCAAAGAAGGAAGAGCTGCGTGAAGCTGGTGATATTGTGGCTGGGAAGCCCTTTTTGCTACGGAGGAAGTTCGGAGATCCGCGGTATGCCCCTCTAGATCGGCTGTGAAGTTCGGCAGACGCATATCTGGATTTGACGGCGAGTGCTGTCGATGCAGCCGAATACTTCCGAGATCAAACAGACCGTGAAGTGGACAAGCTATTCTGGTCGTAGTTTAACGTTCCAGAGCGTCCTCTTCCACTAACTGATCAACTTGACGAATGGGCCGAACTCAATAGATTGTCCGGACTCGCCATGAGGTCCGTCGTAGATCATCTCTGGCCGGAAAAGCCGAAGCTGAACAGCTATTTCAGCTTAGTGCAGCAGTTCCTTGGTGCGGTGCCGCGCATCAATGCGATGAATAGGTCGGCGTGCATAGAAGGCTCGCGGATGGCCCTTGCCCGTGTCAAAGCATACTGGGCGGAGATGGATGCTACCACTATTGCGGCGCAGGGTTCGGCCATAGGCCGAGTGGCTGCCGAGCACTATTTTGAAGTTATTGAGGGTTCTCATTTGATAGAGGCCCAGTGCTCGAAGAATATTATGTTTGAGTGACATGTATTCCCATTGTAAAAACAATGTTTATCAAATTTATTAAGGCTGTATTTATACTTTTGCCTGAAAGTAATATGATGCCTCCTGTGCGGCCGTTTATGTATATATGTATATAACGTGAAAGATTGCAGTTGTCGGCTTCAACCCCCACGCATATAATGCGGGGGTGTTCGCAGAAGACGCGTGTTCACACTTAATCCAACGTCTTGGTCCTATTGAGGAGGTGATAACGCAGCGAACGAGGCAACCGGACTATAATGCTTTAACACTTTCACTTAGCCATAGGAGTTTGACGGTGGGGCTACTATATAGCCCCTGGTGGCTCCACACTCTCCCGAATTCGGGGTGCGTACATGCCTGGCCGGGAAACGGCCCTTCGTTAAGGGGGAGGAATTCTAACATTTCGATAGGTCATCGAGTGGTTGACCAGTCTCATGCTATATCATGACAGTCAGTTTTCGGCTTTCTCTACTGAGGTGCTCATCCGGATGACCCGGGGCACAACCGCGTAGTTCTCCTGGTGCCGCCTTAGCCGATAGAGCGAAACGTAAGGCAACAAAACACAGGAGCCGGGCAAACCCAACATTTGACCAAAGACATGATTCGGAGCTGATGCATATAAGGCCAAACTCGCGACGCCGAACACTCCCTAAGGTATTCGGTCTTTATGGTATAAACCGGGCCTAAACAGTGCCCTTTGTAAGAAGCCCCTGGTGTCCAGGTACGTGCATTATTCTGACGTGGCCACATGCCAAGACGCTAGCATCCTTCTCAATAGTACTAAGAATCCGAGGGATGTGTATCAACAAGAGACAGTAAGAAAGGTTTACGCAGGGTCTTAATCTAAAAAGAATCCTTGGAACGGGTCACTGCTGCACGTCTGCGCCTGTGTCTCCGTTGTGCCGTATCCTGGACGGGTGTAGCACGATGGTCATCTATAAAAGAGAGAAACTTAGGTGATAAGTTGTCGTGCAAAAAGGTAGGTTTAAAGAAACCATGTATAATTCAAGATGAGTAAAAATTACCACTTGTCTGCGCGCATTGTGCCCCTTGTATTGTAATAGGGGTATAGCCATCAAATCTATATTAATTACATATAGCTGCGCGGGACTCGTCCAACCGTGTCCGTAGTCTTGACGACCTTTCGAATGCTTTAGTTGGTGAGGTCGTTTTAGTGTGCGGCTGCCGAGGCAGCCGCACTCTCTTCAGCGCGCAGGGATCGCTCGGTATTTCCATTTACTGTAATGATGCCACGTGGACCGGGCATCTTAAGCGTGAGGGAAGCATAATGCGGTGTTGCATTAAAGCGAGCGAAAGCTTCGCGTCCAAGTAGTGCTTGATAGCCACTTTGGAACGGAGCAATGTGGAAGGTTAAATTTTCGCTACGGAAGTTATCGGGGAAGCCGAATATAACCTCTAGTAGCAGGGAGCCTGTGCAATGAGCCCCTGGGCCTGGCGTTACTCCTTTAAAGGTAGTATTGCTGTGGCAAATTTTTGTTGGGTCTATCCCCATTTTGCGGATTGTATCCTGATATATCAGGTTTAGACTGCTGCCACCGTCCATCAGGACTCATGTGAAGTGGTATCCGTCAATTATTGGATCTAATACCAAGGCAGCCCATCCTGCGCGCCGGATACTTGCTGAGTAATCCCGATGGTCGAAGGTGATCGGTTGGGATGGCCAGTGGCAGGACTCCGCGGTGATAGGCCCTTGGGCATATTTCTCTGGGAGTGCCACTTTGTTTCTCCCCTTGATCACGTGTAACACATGTACTGTTTTGACTTCTGGTGGAAATTTCTTTTGTTCCCCGGTGTCTTGCTTGAGAGGCTCATCCTCGTCTTCGCTTGGTGTATCCTCCCCCTTGTGTACGGCGTTGAGCTTGCTGGACTGCTTGAAGACCCAACATTCTCTGTGGGTATGATTTGCAGGTTTATCGGGGGTGCTATGGATCTGACATATTTGGTCCAGAATTTTGCTTAGGTTGGACAGTTCATCTCTGGCGCCTTTAGAGGGCGGCTTTTGCTGACCTGGCCGAGAGCTTTTGAATCCGGCGTTTACCGCCGTGCTCTTCGGGCTGTCTTCTTTATGCCGACGCTTATTATTTTTGCTGCATCGTGATTTCCCGTTTCCATCTCTAACTTCGGATGTACTTGGGTTGCTGGTGATGCATCGGGCTAGCCAGCTGTCCTCGCCCGCGCAAAAGCGGGTGATGAGGCTTGTTAATACTGCCATTGTTCTCGGCTTTTCTTGGCCGAGGTGTTTAGCAAGCCATTCATCTCGGACGTTGTGTTTAAAAGCTGCCAAGGCTTCGGCGTCCGGACAATTGACTATTTGGTTCTTTTTAGTAAGAAACCTGTTCCAAAGCTTTCGGGCTGACTCTCCGGGCTGTTGAGTTATATGACTTAAATCGTCTGCATCTGGAGGTCGGACATAAGTCCCTTGAAAATTTGCCTGAAAAGCATCTTCGAGCTCTTCCCAGCTTCCAATGGAGCTTTCGGGGAGGCTGTTGAGCCAGTGCCGAGCTGGCCCTTTGAGCTTGAGGGGTAAGTACTTGATGGCATGGAGATCATCTCCTCGAGCCATATGGATATGGAGGATATAGTCCTCAATCCAGACCCCAGGGTCTGTTGTTCCGTCGTATGCCTCTATGTTTACGGGTTTGAATCCCTCTGGAAATTCATGGTCCAGCACCTCGTTGGTGAAACATCGGGGGTGTGCAGCACCCCTGTATCTGGGTGTACCATGATGTTCAGATGTTTGTTGTGTTGCATCGTATGCTGGAGCGCACTTGCGTGGTCCATAGATGGATCTGGTTGCGTCGTCCTTTTGATGCGAGCCCTCGCGTGGATCGCGTATTGGCTTATGTGCGGCATTGTTTGCCGCTCTATGTTGGCCGTGAGGTCGTCTATCCAGCCAGATGGCCGTTTTAATTTTTGGCTGTGGGGGATCTAAGGCCTCCTCATTGAATTCAGGTAGCAACTTCCGCTTTGGGTAGCTCTTGGTGGGGCGATTACCGCCGTACTTCGCTGCTGTGTTGAGTACTTTACTCCATCTGATTCTCAATGTGTCTTGCGCAGCCTTGAGCCTTTGCTTCTGCCTTTTAGACTCCTCGTGGTGGCAACAAGCCTTTTACGGGCATTCTGTTGCTCCGGGTGTCCATCCGGTGTGATGTCGTCCGGACTATTATCTTTGACAGAGTCGGGTTGTTCGGTTTGATTCTCCGTGTTGCCGTGGTCCAGCGATTGTTCACCCTGCTCTAAGGCTGGGTCTATATGATCGTTGTTTCTGCCGAGGCAGGATTTGGGGCGGCGCTGACGCCGCCGCTTTGACTGCTTCTCGAGGGGACAACCCTCTGTTGCGTCCTTTCGTTCCTCGTCGTCGTCTTCTTTTGGTGTGTCCACCATGTATACGTCATGTGATGAAGTGGGCGTCCAGTGCCCTGTGGGCAGTGGTTCCTGTTCGCCTCCTGCATCGTCGTCCATACCGTTGATGTCTTCGGAGTCAAAGTCGAGCATGTCGGTTAAGTCATCGACAGTGGCTACTAAGCGGGTGGTGGGTGGGCAGCGAATTTCTTCATCATCCGCATCCCAATCCTGCCGGACATAGTTCGGCCAGGACTCTCCTGACAATGAGAGAGCCTTTAATGAATTCAGTACGTCGCCGAAGGGCGAGTGCTGAAAGATATCCGCGGAGGTGAACTCCATGATTGGCGCCCAGTCGGATTTGATAGGCACGAGCGCAGGCGGTTCGGAGTCCAAGGCCGGGGAAGGATCCGGCAGTTTGGCAACACGGCTCTCGTGAAGGGTAAGGTCGATATTCGGCTCGATCGCCGCAGAGGGTAAGGCCTCCGTGGCGGGGTCCATCCACCCGTCCATGCACGGTGCAACTGGCTCCGAATTGAGGGTCAGAGCGGCTGCCGGTGCGATCTTATGAACACTGTCTGATGGTAGAGCTAAATCGTACTCATCGTGACCGCGCGACGCACAAGGCAGAGGCTCGAATCCGTCGAAGATCATGTCTCTGTGGATATCGACCGTGTAGTTTAAGCTTCCAAACCTGACCTGGTGGCCAGGGGCGTAACTTTCGATCTGCTCCAGATGGCCAAGCGAGTTGGCCCGCAGTGCGAAGCCGCCGAATACAAAAATCTGTCCGGGGAGAAAAGTCTCACCCTGGACTGCATCGCTAACGATGATTGAAGGAGCCATCAAGCCTAACAGCGACGACACAGAGGAACTCTCAATGAAAGCACCAATGTCGGTGTCAAAACCGGCGGATCTCGGGTAGGGGGTCCTGAACTGTGCGTCTAAGGCGGATGGTAACAGGAGGCGGGGGACACGATGTTTTACCCAGGCTCGGGCCCTCTCGATGGAGGTAAAACCCTACGTCCTGCTTGATTATTCTTGATAATATGAGTAGTACGAGAGTTGATCTACCACGAGATCGGAGAGGCTAAACCCTAGAATCTAGCCTATGGTATGATTGTATGTTGTCCTACAGACTAAAACCCTCCAGTTTATATAGACACCGGAGGGGGCTAGGGTTACACAAGGTCGGTTACAAAGGAGGGGATATCCATATCCGTACTGCCTAGCTTGCCTTCCACGCCAAGTAGAGTCCCATCCGGACACGAGACGAAGTCTTCAATCTTGTATCTTCATAGTCCAACAGTCCGGCCAAAGGATATAATCCGGCAGTCCGGAGACCCCTAATCCCGGACTCCCTCACACGCAATGCTGCAATTCTATCAATCCTGCTGGCCGTTTGCACGTGCCCTCAAATGTTCTGACAAACACTCGGGCCAACTCTTCCCAGCTGAAAATACTTCCTGGGGTCAACTGATTCAACCAAGCTCTAGCTGACCCTTCAAGCATCAGGGGGAGATGCTTCATGGTAACTTCATCATTTCCTCCACCGATCTGCACAACCACTCGGTAATCTTCAAGCCAGGTGTCAGGCTTTGATTCACCAGTGAACTTACTGACCCCAGTCACCAACCTGAAGTTGGGAGGGATCTCAGCAGCCCTAATGGCTCTGCTAAAACACTTGGGACCAGATACATACACCCTGCTTCAAGTCGGGCGATCTCTGTCTTGCCCTTCCCTTTGTGCTCGATTCCTGTCCACTAGACCTTGCACCAAAATGGACCTTGCATCAAACCCTGGCTCTCTTGGGTCGGCCGGCCTTCTCCGCTCTTCGCTATACGGGCGCCAATCATCATAATGCCGGGGCACGTATGATTCGCCCCTCGGAGGGGGTGTAGGCACTCGACGGCGGTCATCACGGTCAAACCGATGATCTTGCTACTCATGGTTCCGACCCAAATACTGCCCTTGACGATGCCCACGTCCCTCACGCCGCAGAGGCGATCTCGGGCTATGAGCCGACTAAACGGTATCAGCCACCATAGATCTGCTATGGATCCTGTTGCGCGACTGAGACACTGGAGTGTTCTACTCTCCCGCTGCTCGGAGCAGCGCTCTGATCTGCATTAAACCTCTACCACTTTCCGACTGGGACGGCTGAATGGATTCTGCTATATGGGCCGCAGCAGTAAGATTCTGAATCGGAGTGCGGTATACATGTGGTTCCGGTGGAAACAGCTCTCGTAGCCGTCGACTGGACTCGGGAATCTGTCGGCGAGCGCGGTCGTCGAGTGCATGCTGAAGGTTCTCCGATCGGGTGTGCTCAGCCAAAGTGGCCAGACGCACCGTCTCCAAGGCTCAAGCCTCGGAGGATGATACGTCTCCAACGTATCTATAATTTTTGATTGCTCCATGCTATACTATCTACTATTTTGGACATTATTGGGCTTTATTATCCACTTATATATTATTTTTCGGACTAACCTATTAACCGGAGGCCCAGCCCAGAATTGCTATTTTTTGCCTATTTCAGAGTTTCGCAGAAAAGCAATATCAAACGGAGTCCAAACGGAATGAAACCTTCGGGAACGCGATTTTCTCACCGAACATGATCCAGGAGACTTGGACCCTACATCAAGAAATAAAGGAGGAAGCCACGAGGTAGGGGGGCACGCCTACCCCCCCAGGCGCACCCTCCACCCTCGTGGGCCCCCTGTTGCTCTACCGACGTACTCCTTCCTCCTATATATACCTACGTACGCCAAACGATCAAAGACGGAGCCAAAACCCTAATTCCACCGCCGTAACTTTCTGTATCCACGAGATCCCATCTTGGGGCCTGTTCCGGAGCTTCGCCGGAGGGGGCATCCATAACGGAGGGCTTCTACATCAACACCATAGCCTCTCCGATGAAGTGTGAGTAGTTTACCTCAGACCTTCGGGTCCATAGTTATTAGCTAGATGGCTTCTTCTCTCTTTTTGGATCTCAATACAATGTTCTCCCCCTCTCTTGTGGAGATCTATTCGATGTAATCTTCTTTTGCGGTGTGTTTGTTGAGACCGATGAATTGTGCGTTTATGATCAAGATTATCTATGAACAATATTTGAATCTTCTCTGAATTCTTTTATGTATGGTTGGTTATCTTTGCAAGTCTCTTCGAATTATCAGTTTGGTTTGGCCTACTAGATTGATCTTTCTTCCAATGGGAGAAGTGCTTAGCTTTGGGTTCAATCTTGCGGTGTCCTTTCCCAGTGGCAGTAGGGGCAGCAAGGCACGTATTGTATTGTTGCCATCGAGGATAACAAGATGGGGTTTCTATCATATTGCATGAATTTATCCCTCTACATCATGTCATCTTGCTTAAGGCGTTACTCTATTTTCATGAACTTAATACTCTAGATGCATGCTGGATAGCGGTCGATGAGTGGAGTAATAGTAGTAGATGCAGGCAGGAGTCGGTCTACTTGTCTCGGACGTGATGCCTATATACATGATCATACCTAGATATTCTCATAACTATGCTCAATTCTGTCAATTGCTCAACAGTAATTCGTTCACCCACCGTAAAATACTTATGCTCTTGAGAGAAGCCACTAGTGAAACCTATGGCCCCCGGGTTTATCTTCATCATATTAATCTTCCAATACTTAGTTATATCCTTTGCTTTTTTCCTTTGCTTTTATTTTACTTTGCTCTTTATCACAAAAATACCAAAAATATTACCCTATCATATCTATCAGATCTCACTCTCGTAAGTGACCGTGAAGGGATTGACAACCCCTTATCGTGTTGGTTGCGAGGAGTTATTTGTTTTGTGCAGGTACGAGGGACTCGCGCGTAGCCTCCTACTGGATTGATACCTTGGTTCTCAAAAACCGAGGGAAATACTTACGCTACTTTGCTGCATCATCCTTTCCTCTTCAAGGAAATCCAACGCAGTGCTCAAGAGGTAGCAAGAAGATTGCTGGCGCCGTTGCCGGGGAGTCTACGTAAAAAGTCAACAGACCAAGTACCCATCACAACTCTTATCTCCCGCATTACATTATTTGCCATTTGCCTCTCGTTTTCCTCTCCCCCACTTCACCCTTGCCATTTTATTCGCCCTCTCTCTCTATCCTCCCTCTCTTTCTCTATTTGCCTCTTTTTGCCCGCTTGCTTTTTGTTTGCTTGTGTGTTGGATTGCTTGCTTGTCTCGATGGCTCAAGATAACACTAAATTGTGTGACTTTACCAATACCAACAACAATGATTTTATTAGCACTCCGATTGCTCCTCTTACCGATGCTGAATCTTGTGAAATTAATGCCACTTTGCTGAATCTTGTCATGAAAGATCCATTTTCCAGCCTTCCTAGTGAAGATGCCGCTACCCATCTAAATAGCTTTGTTGATTTGTGTGATATGCAAAAGAAGAAAGATGTGGACAACGATATTGTTAAGTTGAAGCTATTTCCTTTTTCGCTTAGAGATCGTGCTAAAGCTTGGTTTTCGTCTTTGCCTAAAAATAGTATTGATTCTTGGAACAAGTGCCAAGAAGCTTTTATCTCTAAGTATTTTCCTCTTGCTAAGATCATCTCCCTTAGAAACGATATTACGAATTTTAAGCAACTTGATCATGAACATGTTGCACAAGCTTGGGAGAGGATGAAATTAATGATACGTAATTGCCCTACTCATGGTTTGAATTTGTGGATAATTATACAAAAATTTTATGCCGGATTGAATTTTGCTTCTAGAAATCTTTTAGATTCGGCCGCGGGAGGCACTTTTATGGAAATTACTTTAGGAGAAGCTACTAAACTCCTAGATAATATTATGGTTAATTATTCTCAATGGCATACTGAAAGATCTACTAATAAAAAGGTGCATGCGATAGAAGAAATTAATGCTTTGAGTGGAAAGATGGATGAACTTATGAAATTATTTGCTAGTAAGAGTGTTTCTTCTGATCCTAACGATATGCCCTTGTCTACTTTGATTGAGAATAATAATGAATCTATGGACGTGAATTTTGTTGGTAGGAACAATTTTGGTAACAACGCGTATACATGAAATTTTAATCCTAGGCCTTATCCTAGTAATCCCTCTAATAATTATGGTAATTCTTACAACAATTCTTATGGAAATTATAATAAGATGCCCTATGACTTTGAATCTAATATTAAAGAATTTATTACTTCGCAAAAGAATTTCAATGCTTTGATTGAAGAAAAATTGCTTAAGATTGATGATTTGGCTAGGAACGTTGATAGAATTTCTCTTGATGTTGATTCTTTAAAGCTTAGATCTATTCCTCCTAAGCATGATATCTATGAGTCTCTCAAAGCCATGAGAATTTCCATTGATGGGTGCAAAGAAAGAACCGCTAGGATGCGTGCTAAGAAACATGCCTTTATAAGAGCGTGTTCTTCTAGTTCCTATGAAAATAAAGATGAAGATCTAAAAGTTATTGATGTGTCCCCTATTAAATCTTTGTTTTGCAATATGAATCTTGATAATGATGGGACTGAATATGATCCACCTTTACCTAGAAGGCGTTCAAAAAATTCGGAGTTTTTAGATCTTGATGCTAAATTTGATGAAAGTGGGATTGGAGAAATTAAAACCCTAGATGTTGCTAATCCCACTATTTTGGATTTCAAGGAATTTAATTATGAAAATTGCTCTTTGATTGATTTTATTTCCTTATTGCAATCCATGCTAAATTCTCCTCATGCTTATAGTCAAAATAAAACGTTTACTAAACATATCGTTGATGCCTTGATGCAATCTTATGAAGAAAAACTTGAGTTGGAAGTTTCTATACCTAGAAAACTTTATGATGAGTGGGAACCAACTATTAAGATTTAGATTAAATATCATGAGTTCTATGCTTTATGTGATTTGGGTGCTAGTGTTTCCACGATTCCAAAGACTTTGTGTGATTTGTTAGGTTTTGGTGATTTTGATGATTGCTCTTTAAACTTGCACCTTGCGGATTCCACTATTAAGAAACCAATGGGAAGAATCAATGATGTTCTTATTGTCGCAAATAGGAGTTATGTGCCCCTAGATTTTATTGTTCTTGACATAGATTGCAATCCTTCATGTCCTATTATCGTTGGTAGACCTTTCCTTAGAACGATTGGGGCAATTATTGATATGAAGGAAGGAAATATTAGGTTCCAGTTTCCGTTAAGGAAATACATGGAACACTTTCCTAGAAAGAAAATTAAATTACCTTATGAATCTATTATGAGACCCACTTATGGATTGCCTACCAAAGATGGCAATACCTAGATCTATCCTTGCTTTTTATGCCTAGCTAGGGGCGTTAAACGATAGCGCTTGTTGGGAGGCAACCAAATTTTATTTTTATTCCTTGCCTTTTGCTCCTGTTTAGTAATAAATAATTTACCTAGCCTCTGTTTTGGTTGTGTTTTTTGTGTTTAATTAGTGTTTGTGCCAAGTAGAACCGTTGGGAAGACTTGCGGAAAGTCTTGATATCTTGCTGTAAAAAACAGAAACTTTAGCGCTCACGAGAACTGCTGCCATTTTTATTTGGAAAGTTCTATTTAGTTAATTCCTTTTGCATATGATTAATAGATAAATTCCACACGTCCAGCAATTTATTTTAGAATTTTTGGGGTTCCAGATCTTGCGCTAGTTACACATTACTACAGATTGTTCTGTTTTTGACAGATTCTGTTTTTCGTGTGTTGTTTGCTTATTTTGATGAATCTATGGCTAGTAAAATAGTTTATAAACCATACAGAAGTTGGAATAAAGTAGGTTTAACACCAATATAAATAAATAATGAGTTCATTACAGTACCTTGAAGTGGTCTTTTGTTTTCTTTCGCTAACGGAGCTCACGAGATTTTCTACTTTGAGTTTTGTGTTGTGAAGTTTTCAAGTTTTGGGTAAAGATTTGATGGATTATGGAACAAGGAGTGGAAAGAGCCTAAGATTAGGGATGCCCATGGCACCCCCAAGATAATCTAAGGACACTTAAAAGCCAAAGCTTGGGGATGCCCCGGAAGGCATCCCCTCTTTCGTCTACTTCTATCGGTAACTTTACTTGGAGCTATATTTTTATTCATCACATGATATGTGTTTTGCTTGGAGCGTCTTGTATGATTTGAGTCTTTGATTTTTAATTTACCACAATCATCCTTGCTATACACACCTTTTTAGAGAGCCATACATGATTTGGAATTTGTTAGAATACTCTATGTACTTCACTTATATCTTTTGAGTTATATAGTTTTGCTCTAGTACTTCACTTATATCTTTTAGAGCACGGTGGTGGATTTGTTTTATAGAAACTATTGATCTCTCATGCTTCACTTAGATTATTTTGAGAGTCTTAAATAGCATGGTAATTTGCTTAAATAATCCTAATATGCTAGGTATTCAAGAGTAAAAATTTTCTTATGAGTGTTTTGAATACTAAGAGAAGTTTGATGCTTGATGATTGTTTTGAGATATGGAGGTAATAATATCAAAGTCGTGCTAGTTGAGTAGTTGTGAATTTGAGAAATGCTTGTGTTGAAGTTTGCAAGTCCCGTAGCATGCACGTATGGTAAACCTTACGCAACAAATTTGAAACATGAGGTGTTCTTTGATTGTCCTCCTTATGAGTGGTGGTCGGGGACGAGCGATGGTCTTTTCCTACCAATCTATCCCCCTAGGAGCATGCGCGTAGTGCTTGGTTTTTGATGACTTGTAGATTTTTGCAATAAGTATGTGAGTTCTTTATGACTAATGTTGAGTCCATGGATTATACGCACTCTCACCCTTCCATCATTGCTAGCCTCTTCGGTACCGTGCATTGCCCTTTCTAACATTGAGAGTTGGTGCAAACTTCGCCGGTGCATCCAAACCCCGTGATATGATACGCTCTTTCACACATAAACCTCCTTATATCTTCCTCAAAACAGCCACCATACTTACCTATTATGGCATTTCCATAGCCATTCCGAGATATATTGCCATGCAACTTTCCACCATTCCGTTTATCATGACACATTCATCATTGTCATATTGCTTAGCATGATCATGTAGTTGACATAGTATTTCTGGCAAAGCCACCGTTCATAATTCTTTCATACATGTCACTCTTGGATCATTGCATATCCCGGTACACCGCCGGAGGCATTCATATAGAGTCATCTTTTGTTCTAGTATCGAGTTGTAATCATTGAGTTGTAAATAAATACAAGTGTGATGATCATCATTTTCTAGAGCATTGTCCCAAGTGAGGAATATAAAAAGAGAGAGAGAAAGGCCATAAAAAAGGCCCAAAAAATGAGAGAAAAAGAGAGAAGGGATAATGCTACTATCCTTTGCCACACTTGTGCTTCAAAGTAGCACCATAATCTTCATGATAGAGAGTCTCTTGTTTTGTCACTTTCATATACTAGTGGGAAATTTTCATTATAGAACTTGGCTTGTATATTCCAACAATGGGCCTCCTCAAGTGCCCTAGGTCTTCATGAGCAAGCAAGTTGGATGCACACCCACTTAGTTTCTTTTGTTGAGCTTTCATACATTTATAGCTCTAGTGCATCCGTTGCATGGCAATTCCTACTCCTTGCATTAACATCAATCGATGGGCATATCCATAGCCCATTGATTAGCCTCGTTGATGTGAGACTTTCTCTTTTTTTTGTCTTCTCCACATAATCCTCATCATCATATTCTATTCCACCCATAGTGCTATGTCCATGGCTCGCGCTCATATATTGCGTGAAAGTTTATAGGTTTGAGATTACTAAAGTATGAAACAATTGCTTGGCTTGTCATCAGGGTTGTGCATGATGAGAGCATTCTTGTGTGATGAAAATGGAGCATGACTAAACTATATGATTTTATAGGGATGAACTTTCTTTGGCCATGTTATTTTGAGAAGACATAATTGCTTAGTTAGTATGCTTGAAGTATTATTATTTTTATGTCAATATGAACTTTTATCTTGAATCTTTCGGATCTTAATATTCATACCACAATTAAGAAGAATTACATTAAAATTATGCCAAGTAGCACTCCGCATCAAAAATTCTGTTTTTATCATTTACCTACTCGAGGACGAGCAGGAATTAAGCTTGGGGATGCTTGATACGTCTCCAACGTATCTATAATTTTGGATTGCTCCATGCTATATTATCTACTGTTTTGGACATTATTGGGATTTATTATCCACTTTTATATTATTTTTGGGACTAACCTATTAACCGGAGGCCCGGCCCAGAATTGTTGTTTTTTTGCCTATTTCAGAGTTTCGCAGAAAAGGAATATCAAACGGAGTCCAAACGGAATGAAACCTTCGGGAACCTGATTTTCTCATCGAACATGATCCAGGAGACTTGGACCCTACGTTAAGAAATAAAGGAGGTAGCCACGAGGTAGGGGGTGCGCCTACCCCCCCCCCCCCCCAGGCGCGCCCTCCACCCTCGTGGGCCCCTTATAGCTCCACCGATGTACTCTTTCCTCCTATATATACCTATGTACCCCCAAACGATCAAAGACGGAGCCAAAACCCTAATTCCACCGCTGTAACTTTCTGTATCCACGAGATCCCATCTTGGGGCCTGATCCGGAGCTCCGCCGGAGGGGGCATCCATCACGGAGGGCTTCTACATCAACACCATAGCCTCTTCGATGAAGTGTGAGTAGTTTACTTCAGACCTACGGGTTCATAGTTATTAGCTAGATGGCTTCTTCTCTCTTTTTGGATCTCAATACAATGTTCTCCCCCTCTCTTGTGGAGATCTATTCGATGTAATCTTCTTTTTGCGGTGTGTTTGTTGAGACCGCTGAATTGTGGGTTTATGATCAAGATTATCTATGAACAATATTTGAATCTTCTCTGAATTGTTTTATGTATGCTTGGTTATCTTTGCAAGTCTCTTCGAATTATCAGTTTGGTTTGACCTACTAGATTGATCTTTCTTGCAATGGGAGAAGTGCTTAGCTTTGGGTTCAATCTTGCGGCGTCCTTTCCCAGTGATAGTAGGGGCAGCAAGGCACGTATTGTATTGTTGCCATCAAGGATAACAAGATGGGGGTTTTATCATATTGCATGAATTTATCCCTCTACATCATATCATCTTGCTTAAGGCGTTACTCTATTTTCATGAACTTAATACTCTAGATGCATGTTGGATAGCGGTCGATGAGTGGAGTAATAGTAGTAGATGCAGGCAGGAGTCGGTCTACTTGTCTCGGACGTGATGCCTATATACATGATCATACCTAGATATTCTCATAACTATGCTCAATTCTGTCAATTGCTCAACAGTAATTCGTTCACCCATCGTAAAATACTTATGCTCTTGAGAGAAGCCACTAGTAAAACCTATGGCCCCCGGGTCTATCTTCATTATATTAATCTTCCAATACTTAGTTATTTCATTTGCTTTTTCATTTGCTTTTATTTTACTTTGCATCTTTATCACAAAAATACCAAAAATATTATCCTATCATATCTATCAGATCTCACTCTCGTAAGTGACCGTGAAGGGATTGACAACCCCTTATCGCGTTGGTTGCGAGGAGTTATTTGTTTTGTGCAGATACGAGGGACTCGCGCGTAGCCTCCTACTGGATTGATACCTTGGTTCTCAAAAACTGAGGGAAATACTTACGCTACTTTGCTGCATCATCCTTTCCTCTTCAAGGAAATCCAACGCAGTGCTCAAGAGGTAGCAGAGGACTCGCCGACAACGGGCGTGTGGAGGGCCTCCATATTGTGGCGCTGAAGTTCCTCCCTCTGCTAAGAAGAGAGAGTTTAGGGGTGGTACTCTTCATGAACGCGTGACGGATCACCACCGCCGTCGTCGCCGCCGTTGCGACGCATGCCAGGCGGGCTGCGAGGTGTGTCGACCATCACGACCTCCGCCGCGGGGTCGCTGTTGTCGCACTCGGACAGGGTCTCGATGGAGCCGGTCGAATAGGCCGTAGAGAGATTCATCGGGCTCGAGTGCCGCGACTTGAGGGGTGACCGACTGACGCCCCACCGCGTGCTTCACCCACCGCTGAAGCCGTGACTAATCGGATCGTTTGTGACGGCGACCGGCGGGGAGCGAAGACGCTGCGGGGGCCGACCGATACTGAGTCGACAGCTGCCGCAGAAGGACGCCGCGAACGCACGCGCGAAAGTGTGTCGCCTCGCGGACGGGGAGCGCCTCGATGTCGAGAGGAGCTTCCTGAAGCCAAGCGGAGTCGTCGGCGATGAAAACGAGCGTGCCGAGACGGATCTCGCGGCCTTCCGCCAAACCTCCGCCGGAAACCATGATGAAAGGACTCGGAGAAATCGCAACCTCATCGGAAAGTCGCTAAGACACCTGCCCCACGGTGGGCGCCAACTGTCGTGGTTCTAAGTCTGACAGTAAAGTAGGGGGTAGGAATGTTGGGGCAAGATCCTAGCTACGGTGTGATTGTGCACGCAAGAAGTACGAGTTCAGGCCCTTCGCGGTGGAAGTAATAACCCTACGTCTCGGTGCCCGGAGGTTCGGTCGATTGGATTATGCGTGAAGTTACAGGGGGTGCGAACCCTTGTGTCAGAGGAGGGGGTGGCTTATATAGAGTGCGTCAGGACCCCAGCCAACCCACGTTACAAGGGTTCAATGTGCATAAAGAGAGGATGTTACTGGTAATGTGAGCATTAAAGTGATATAAATGACCCTTAAGACTACGGAGTGAACGCCTGACCGTTGCCATCCTGAGTGGCCTTTGATTTTCTGCGCTCCGAGTGGTTTGTGATATGGTCGAATGATTATGTTATGGTTGAATGGAATTGGATTATCCGAGTGGAATTCATCATCGAGTGGGTTGTACCTTGAAGTAATTTCAGTCGGTAGAATTTGATGTCCTTTGGATGTCTTTGACTATAGGGCAGTGTCCTTGGGGAGGGTACTTAGATCAGATCTATTGCCCTACACTACGTACACGGCACCGTCACCCGGCACCGACGTGGTGGACATCTCCGACGATTCGTAGAAATATGAAAGACTCAGATGCATAGCACCAAATTGGGGCCTGATTGGTCACTGTCCGCGACCGTGCCGTGGGCATTTGAGGGATCGAATTTGCACAAGTCTGGCCCTAATGTTGTTAGGTAGAGATCTTGTCGGAGAGGTTAGGGGTAGGAGATTATGGTTAGCATACTTGTTAGGGAAAACTTGTCCTCAGCACAAACTTCCTTCTTGTGCTTATTTAGTTAAAAATTATGCATGGAGTACATACAGATACTACTAGCACTAGTTGACAGGATAATTCCCATACCGACTCATAGCGCGTGGCAGTTGGCAGGTGGCATCAACTGTCAGTCTAATTAGAGGCTGCCATGAGGCATTATCGATCAATCAATCTTGTAGGCAAAGAGGGACGTACCGCAGCTATGATTCTGATTACACTATTATTATTAGTGTTAGTACTAAATCATAAGCCCAAAAGCCACCTTGATGGTCGATTAATTCCGTACTGCTAGTTAGATCTTGGTGATGATGTGGTATATATTCCTATCTAAATCCGTACGCGGTCGAATACTGCCAAGTCCAGAATATATACGTCAGGTGCTCCGTCGCACTTTTTGTTTTAGTCCCAAAAAACCCATCTGCATTAGTATCTCCATGCATCATTGCTTCATAATCTGTGCATGTGACACGCGAACCGCATCAAATTATTCATGTGCTCTTCGCCAACTCTTCCCCATTTTTCAGTCGGCGAAGCGTAATGTAGGCAGCATATATATTCTCGTGGTTGGAGTTGCTATCCGTAGTAATGCATGATTGGGTTGGGCGACACTCATGGCCGATTTGACTCGCGGAAAAAGGGAGGGGGATTAGCGGAAAGGTGGTTTTGGAAATCAGTCGACAAGAATGGCACGGTGATTAGTGCTGGGCGTGGGCACTCCCACTGTTGCTTTGGCGCTGTAAAGCGGGTCACTTGCCTGCACGTGCAGAGATCACGAGCCAGCTCTGTGGCGCAAAAACCCAAAGCCGGTGGCTTGCTAAATTCTTGCACAGATGGGATCAATCGCAGGCCTATCCGGACCCAAAGATGGCACACGCCGGCATCGCCATGATCTGCTCCGGAATGGATCGATCGATAGCGAAAGATCAGAACCATATAGCCATCGCTGCCCGTGCTTAATTGGCGTATAGCCCGGCGGGCACAGGAAAAGTGCACGAATCCAGCGGAGCGCAGCGCAGGGCAGGTGCAACCGGCGGTGCAAATGCAGCCCTGGCAATGGCAGTGGGAGGCAGGCAGGCAGGCATGTGAGGAGGGAACGCACGCACGTCGCTTTGCCTCGAGCAATCAGCGCGCAAGGCCGCGGCAACTTTTCCTTTTTGTCCGCTCCGTCCAAGGGCGAGAGGGCAGGCCGCAATGATCACCCTCTCAATGCCTTGCGTCGCAATTCTACCACGCATGATCGACGCATCACGGTGCTGGCTATACTGGCTAGTGCGAGTAGCAGACAGGCGATCCTGAACCCAAGGGGCTTGGCCAGCAAGCTTCGCTTCTCCATTCGCAGGGGGAAAACAAGAAGCAAAGAAACCTGCCATGATAAGTAAGACCTTTGATGAAAGGTCTGAATGTCTGATAGATCCATATTGTGCTTATCTACATTATCCTCCGCCTTTGCTCTTTCGTGGCACTGATCTCTCGTCTCATCTGCTGGACCCAAAGTGTGAGACACCTTTAAACCCATGGTGTCTTTTGGTTGATAGCGGCAGCCCGGCGCGGCAGCCTAAGCTAGATTCACACGGAACATTAGCAGAAGAAGCAGACATTAACAAAAGCTCACCGGGACTGCGAGCAGCTTTCTTCGGCTGCCCTCTTTATCTTGCACTTTAAAGTTGCAGGTGGTGGTGTCCATTTCTCTTGTTCCGGCTGCACAACAACAGAGGAATTGGGGAGGTGTTACAGGGAAAAAAAAGGATATGGAGCCGGCAAATGGACCTGGTCGCCCTTTCGCACGAGGAATAGTGGGCCAATTGCAAACAAAAGTATAGTGGGCCATGTAAAAAAAAGGAGCACACTGGGCCCAGACAGCGACGAACGGGCCATAGCGCCTGAAGAGTCTCCACATGGGCCTCATTTGGCGCGGCCCGTGAACAGGTACTATTTTTTTAAACACTTTGTTCACAAGACTCGAAAATTTGATTATATTTTTATAATCATTCCTAAATCGGTTTAAAGATATTAAAAGGCTTACCTGTTGCAAAAATTGATTCTCGCATATATCAAAATAAATAACTTGACAGAACCTCTGGCCCAGAATATAAGGTGTATTGTTTTTTGAAAAAATCAAATTACTTTATGTTTGACCAATTTAATTAAAAAGTACGAACATCTGTAATACAAAGAAATTAAAATATAAAATATATTTATTGATGAATCTAATTATACAGATTTGTTATTGTGGTTGTTGATATTTCTCTATAAGTTAGGTGAAACATAGAAAAGGTTGACATAAAAAAAACACCTTATATTTTGAAACGGGGAGAGAATTTTTTAAAGATATTCATGTGTTGAAAAAATATATTAAGGGAAATGTCATTAATCATTTATTGGAATTAAAAACAAAAAGAAAAACAAATTTCTCAAAGAAGACAATGGGGAAACCTTCATGTATACTCCCTCCGTCCCAAAATAAGTGTCTCAACTTATTTTGGAACAGAGGCGGTACGTAGGAAACATTTATATATTGCCTGACAAGCTAAACAGGAAAATGATAAAAATTAAAATTAACAAGTTAGTGAATGAAGGTACATATAAAAGGAAAATAAAACTGCTCCCTTCGATCCATATTAATTGACGTTGGTTCAGTACAAAGTTAGCGCAAAACCAACACCAGTTAATATGGATCAACTTTGTACTAAACCAGCATTGGTAAGTATAGATCGGAGGGAGTAGAAAAGATAGCGAAAGAAGAAAAAATACAAAAGAAACAGAAAGAGGAAGAAAAAAAGAAAAAAACATCAGAATGGAAACAAAAGGAATAAAGCTCCGGCTTTGCTGGGCCGGCCCACCCGTGGGGGTAGGCTCCCTCTTTGCCGCGACGATCTGTCTATATGATGATTCCCTACGGCTCAAGAAAGATGATGATTCCCAGAAAGAAAGAGAAAAATGTGTGTCTATGTGTTGGTCAGCTTCTACTCAAAAACAAAAGTCTTGGTCTGCTGATAGGTAACGTACTGGCCCGTGAACCGAAGAAAGAAGCAGCACTGACCCGTGATGGATGCTTGTGTTCGGGTTTGGATCCATATATACATTTATTTTTATATATAGTTTTTCTCCTTGGCGCGAGGACAAGCCTCACTGTTGCTGACAGTTAAAGGAAGCAATATAGTAGTACACGCACGGCATCAGACGGACTGTTGGTTCCAGTACGAAGATGTCACGTATCAATGCATCTACCCAACGCCCACAGTGGCGATACTCTCACGGTCTCACCCCTACCCTGGCCTCTCTCTAGGGAGGTGGCCTGCCGACAGGAGAGGGCACTGCCGCACTGGAGCTACTACACCGCACAGACGCGTGCATTGATCGAACGAACGAACTGGCCACATGCACGGCGAAGCCAGGCCAAACCACCCGGCGCCGGCTGCATTATCACGATCCACACGTACGTACGTACTTGTTGCAGGTATGGATGTATCTAACTATATTTTAATTCTAGATATATCCGTTTCTGCAGCGAGTAATTTGGAACAGAGGAAGTACGTACGTATCGGCCGGACAAAACTGTAGAATTAATTATGTGCATCGATATTCTCTTTGATCGTGCACTAGACACAATAGATACAAGGGGTGTGATCGGTGTCTTGTCTTCCAAGATACAAGTAAATATAAAGGGAGAGAGACACTACAGGTGCGGCATACAAAATCCGGACCTATATACGTGTACACATGTTCAACAACCCCCTCCCCCGCAGTCGAAGCGTCGCCGGTGACGCAAAGACTGGACCGAAAGCCCTCGAAAGTCGAGGTGGGTAGTCCCTTCGTCATAACATCGGCGAACTGTTGATCGGTGAACACATACAAAACTCGAACACGACCAAGTGCGATATGCTCCCGAACAAAGTGAATGTCGAGCTCAATATGCTTCGTCGGGCGATGATGGACAGGGTTGGCAGTGAGGTAGACCGCGAAGACGTTGTCACAGTAGACAAGCGTGGCCTTGGGAACCTCACATAGCAACTCGTGAAGGAGCTGTCGTAGCCAGGAGCACTCCGCGACGGCGTTGGCCACAGCCCTGTACTCGGTCTCGGCGCTCGATCGTGAGACTATGGGTTGTCGTTTATGTTGGAAATATGCCCTAGAGGCAATAATAAAATGGTTATTATTACATTTTCTTGTTCATGATAATTGTCTATTGTTCATGCTATAATTGTGTTATTCGGAAATCGTAATACATGTGTGAATACGTAGACCACAACATGTCTCTAGTGAGCCTCTAGTTGACTAGCTCGTTGATCAATAGGTGGTTACGGTTTCCTGACCATGGACATTGGATGTCATTGATAACCGGATCACATCATTAGGAGAATGATGTGATGGACAAGACCCAATCCTAAGCATAGCACAAGATCGTGTAGTTCGTCTGCTAAAGCTTTTTTAATGTCAAGTATCATTTCCTTAGACCATGAGATTGTGCAACTCCTGAATACCGTAGGGATGCTTTGGGTGTGTCAAACGTCACAACGTAACTGGGTGGCTATAAAGGTGCACTACGGGTATCTTCGAAAGTGTCTGTTGGGTTGGTACGAATCGAGACTGGGATTTGTCGCTCCGTGTGATGGAGAGGTATCTCTGGGCCCACTCGGTAGGACATCATCATAATGAGCTTAATGTGATCAAGGAGTTGATCACGGGATGATGTGTTACGGATCAAGAAAAAGAGACTTGCCGGTAACGAGATTAAACAAGGTATAGGAATACCGACGATCGAATCTCGGGCAAGTATCATACCGGTAGACGAAGGGAATTGTATACGGGATTGATTGAATCCTCGACATCGTGGTTCATCCGATAAGATTATCGTGGAACATGTAGGAGCCAACATGGGTATCCAGATCCCACTGTTGGTTATTGACCAGAGAGATGTCTCGGTTATGTCTGCATGCCTCCCGAACCCGTAGGGTCTACACACTTAAGGTTTGATGACGCTAGGGTTATAGGGAAAATTTGTACGTGGTTACCGAATGTTGTTCGGAGTCCCGGATGAGATCCCGGACGTCACGAGGAGTTACGTAATGGTCCGGAGGTAAAGAATGATATATAGGAAGTGAGGTTTTGACCACCGAAAGTGTCTCGGGCGTCACTGGTAATGTACCGGGACCACCGGAGGATTCCGGGGGTCCACCAGGAGGGGCCACCAGCCCCGGAGGCTTGCATGGGCCAAGAGTGGGAAGGGACCAGCCCCTGACTGGGCTGGTGCGCCTCCCACCAGGGCCCAAGGCGCAGCTAGGAGCGGAAAGGGGAAACCCTAGGCGCAGATGGGCCTAAGGCCCACCCTAGGGCGCGCCCCCCTCTCTCCCCCTCTTGGCAGCCCCCTCCATCCCATCTAGGGCTGCCGCACCGCTAGGGGTGGCAACCCTAGAGGGGGCGCACCCTCCTCCCCTCCTCCTATAAATAGTGGGGGTTTTGGGGCTGCCAAAGACATGAGTCTCTCTCTCTCTCGGCGCAACCCTACCTCTCCACATCCTTGTTCTCCGTAGTGCTTGGCGAAGCCCTGCTGGAAACCACGCAGCTCCACCACCACCACACCGTCGTGCTGCTGCTGGAGTTTTCTTCCCCAACCTCTCCCTCCTCCCTGCTGGATCAAGGCGCGGGAGACGTCACCAGGCTGCACGTGTGTTGAACGCGAAGACGCCATTGTTCGGCGCTTAGATCGGAATCGACCGCGATCTGAATCATTGCGTGTACGACTCCTCCAACCGCGTTCTTGCAACGCTTCCGCATTGCGATCTTCAAGGGTATGAAGATGCACTCCCCTCTCTCTCTCGTTGCTAGTCTCTCCATAGATTGATATTGGTGACGTGTAGAAATTTTTTAATATCTGCAACGATCACCAACAGTGGCATCATGAGCTAGATCTATGCATAGTTTCTATGCACGAGTAGAACACAAGATGTTGTGGGTGTCAATTTTGTCAATCTACTTGCCGTTACTAGTCTTATCTTGATTCGGTGGCATCATGGGATGAAGCGGCCCGGACCAACCTTACACGTACGCTTACGTGAGACTGGTTCCACCGACTGACATGCACTAGTTGCATAAGGTGGCTAGCGGGTGTCTGTCTCTCCCACTTTAGTCGGATCGGATTCGATGAAAGGGTCCTTATGAAGGGTAAATAGAAATTGACATATCACTTTGTGGTTTTGGCGTAGGTAAGAAACGTTCTTGCTAGAAACCTATAGCAGTCACGTAAAAAAAACTTGCAACCACAATTAGAGGACGTCTAACTTGTTCTTGCAGCATATGCCTTGTGATGTGATATGGCCAAAAGGATGTGATGAATGATATATGTGATGTATAAGATTGATCATGTTCTTGTAATAGGAATCATGACTTGCATGTCGATGAGTATGACAACCGACAGGAGCCATAGGAGTTGTCTTAATTTATTATATGACATGTGTGTCAATGAAAACGCCATGTAATTACTTTGCTTTATTGCTAACCGTTAGCCATAGTAGTAGAAGTAATTGTTGGCGAGGCAACTTCATGAAGACACGATGATGGAGATCATGATGATGGAGATCATGGTGTCATGCCGGTGACGATGATCAAAAGGAGCAAAATGATATTGGCCATATCATATCACTATTTGATTGCATGTGATGTTTATCATGTTTTTACATCTTATTTGCTTAGAACGACGGTAGCTTAAATAGGATGATCCCTCGCTATAATTTCAAGAAAGTGCTCCCCCTAACTATGCACCATTGCGAAGGTTTGTTGTTTCGAAGCACCACATGCTGATCAGGTGTGATAGATTATAACGTACGCATATAACGGGTGTAAGCCAGATTTACACACGCAATACACTTAGGTCGACTTGACGAGCCTAGCATGTACAGACATGGCCCCGGAACATGGAAGACCGAAAGGTCGAGCATGAGTCATATAGAAGATACGATCAACATGAAGATGTTCACTGATGATGACTAGTCCGTCTCACGTGATGATCGGACGCGGCCTAGTTGACTCGGATCATGTATCACTTAGATGACGAGAGGGATGTCTATCTGAGTGGGAGTTCATTGAGTAATTTGATTAGATGAACTTAATTATCATGAACTTAGTCTAAAATGTTTACAATATGTCTTGCAGATCAAATGGCCCACGCTAATGTTGCCCTCAACTTCAACGCGTTCCTAGAGAAAACCAAGCTGAAAGACATTGGCAGCAACTACATGGACTGGGTCCGTAACCTGAGGATTATCCTCATAGCTGCCAATAAAGCATATGTCCTTGAAGCACGCTAGGTGACGCACCTATTTTCCCAGCAACTCAAGACGTTATGAACGCCTGGCAGTCGCGTAGTGATGATTACTCCCTGGTTCAGTGCGGCATGCTTTACAGCTTAGAACCGGGGCTCCAAAAGCGTTTTGAGCAACACGGAGCATATGAGATGTTCCAAGAGCTGAAAATGGTTTCCAAGCTCATGCCTGAGTCGAGAGATATGAAGTCCCCGACATGTTCTACAGTTGTAAGATGGAGGAGAACTGTTCTGTCAGCGAGCACATACTCAAAATGTCTGGGTTGCACAACCGCTTGTCTCAGCTGGAAGTCAATCTCCCGGATGACGCGGTCGTTAACAGAATCCTTCAGTCGCTTCCACCTAGCTACAAGAGCTTTGTGATGAACTTCGATATGCAGGGGATGGAAAAGACCATTCCTGAGGTATATTCAATGCTGAAATCAGCGGAGGTGGAAATCAAAAAGCAACATCAAGTGTTGATGGTGAATAAAACCACTAAGTTCAAGAAAGGCAAGGGTAAAAAGAACTTCAAGAAGGACGACAAGGGAGTTGCTGCGCCCGGTAAGCAAGCTGCCAGGAAGAAGCCAAAGAATGGACCTAAGCCTGGGACTGAGTGCTTTTATTGCAAGGAAAACGGGCACCGGAAGCGGAACTGCCCCAAGTATTTAGCGGATAAGAAGGACGGCAATACCAAAGGTATATGTGATATACATGTTATTGACGTGTACCTAAACAATGCTCGTAGTAGCTCCTGGGTATTTGATACCGGTGTGGTTGCTCATATTTGTAACTCAAAACAGGAGCTGCGGAATAAGCGGAGTGTAACGCCCTCGATGCGGCTATATCTCCCACGTGTCGAAGCACGACTTAGAGTCATAACCGCATTGAAAGCAATGTCGCAAGTGAGGTAATCTTCACAATAACCCATGTAAATAAATAAAGGGGAAAGGTACATAGTTGGCTTACACTCGCCACGTCACACAAATATATAAATAAGTCATTACATTCATCCAATACACTCAAGGTCCGACTACAGAACCAAAATAAAGATCAACCCCCACATGCGATAAAGTCCCCGATCGCCCCAACTGGGCACCACTACTGATCATCTGGGAAAGACACATAGTATCGTCCTGAGTCCTCATCGAACTGCCACTTGAGCTCAGTTGAATCACCTGGAGTGGTATCATCGGTCCCTGCATCTGGTTTTGGAAGGAATCTGTGAGTCATGGGGACTCAGCAATCTCACACCCTCGCGGTCAAGACTATTTAAGCTTATAGGTAAGGTAAAGGTATGATGTGGAGCTGCAGCAAGCGACTAGCATATATGGTGGCTAACATACGCAAATGAGAGCGAGAAGAGAAGGCAAAGGCACGGTCGAACAACTATGATCAAGAAGTGATCCTAGAACAACCTACGTCAAGCATTACTCCAACACCGTGCTCGCTTCCCGGACTCCGCCGAGAAGAGACCATTACAGTTACACACGCAGTTGGTGCATTTTAATTAAGTTAAGTTTCAGGTTATCTACAACCGGACATTAACAAATTCCCATCTGCCCATAACCGCGGGCACGGCTTTCGAAAGTTCAAATCCCTGCAGGGGAGTCCCAACTTAGCCCATCACAAGCTCTCACGGTCAACGAAGGATATTCCTTCTCCCAAGACAATCCGATCAGACTCGAAATCCCGGTTACAAGACATCCTCGACAATGGTAAAACAAGTCCAGCAACACCGCCCGAATGTGCCGACAAATCCCGATAGGAGCTGCACATATATTGTTCTCAGGGCACACTCAGATAGGTCAAGCTACGAGTAAAACCAGCCCTCGAGTTTCCCCGAGGTGGCCCCGCAGGCTGCCCATTTCGGACCAACACTCAGAGGAGCACTGGCCCAGGGGGGTTTAATAAAGATGACCCTTGGGCTTCGGAAACCCAAGGGAAAAGAGGCTAGGTGGAAAATGGTAAAACCAAGGTTGGGCATTGCTGGAGGAGTTTTATTCAAGGCGAACTATCAAGGGGTTCCCATTATAACCCAACCGTGTAAGGAACGCAAAATCCGGGAACATAACACCGATATGACGGAAACTAGGGCGGCAAGAGTGGAACAAAACACCAGACATAAGGCCGAGCCTTCCATCCTTTACCATATAGGTGCATTAAGATAAACAAGGCAATATGGTGATATCCCATTAATAAACAAGTTCCAACAAGGAACGATCTCCAATCTTCACCTGCAACTAGCAACACTATAAGAGGGGCTGAGCAAAGCGGTAACATAGCCAAACAACGGTTTGCTACGACAAGGTGGGTTAGAGGTTTGACATGGCAATATGGGAGGCATGATAAGAAAGTGTTAGGTATCATAGCATAGGCATAGCAAAAGAGCAAGCATCTAGCAAGCAAATATAGAAGTGATTTCGAGGGTATGGTCATCTTGCCTGCAAAGTTCTCAGAGTTGTCTTGATCCATGTAAGCATACTCAACGGGCTCCTCGATCACGTACTCGTCTCCCGGCTCTACCCAAGCAAGAACAATAAGCAAAAGGAACACAATCAACCACGTGCAATGTTCAAGCAACATGATGCAAACATGGTATGATATGCGGGATGTTATATGTGATGCATATGCGTGATTTGGAAAGGAATGATTGAACCTGGCCTCAACTTGGAAAACCAAGAGTGCCACTGGAAAGGTGAGTTGATTTCGGTCGAAATCAATATAAAGATCACCGGAATCGGATGCACGGTTTGGAAATGGCAAGCAAGACAAATATGGCACCGGTCTGCAATAATCTGCACGAGACCATCTAAATGCATCAAGATAAATAAGCTACTGCACTCAAACATGACAAGAAAATACATGGCAGGGACCCACTCATGATGCTTGATAAAAGATGAACACTGAGCTACGGATAATTCACTCATTAACAGGTTCAAACAAGCATGGCAAAAGAGCAAAAGATAACAGGTTTCAGACTTATTGAAATTAACAGCATGTCAGGAATTTATCATCACGAAGCAATGTTTAGAGCACGATAACTACATGCTACAGGAACATATCATGGCAAAGCAAGGCATGGCATGAGGCTACTCAAAGCATACAACAAAAGTCCCTTAGTGACCACAAGCCAAAATGGATCAGAAAATACAATTGCAAGCATGTGAACATAGCAAAAACATAAACAGATTCAGACTAGTGAAAAACTGGAGCATGGCAAAACAGATAACGAGTAGGCATGTTTACGAGCTCGATGCACTCACTACAAAGCATGGCATGATAATCGAAGCATACACCCAGCAAGTAGACATGGCATAGAAGCTAGACATGGCAAGAACAACAACATAGCATGCACAGATCAACAACAACAAGCTCGGCAAAATCGCTAAACATGTTAACTATCTTCTAGGAACATTTTATAGCAAAAGTAGAGCTCGATTGACTCAAGCTAGGGTGCTCCATAATTGCAAACAAAGACATGGATGGGTAGAGCACAACATTATCTACAAAACATCATTACTGATCATGCTCAAAAGAGGCACAAATCACTAGGAATCAACATGAACATATGGCATAAAAATAATGATAGGGCAAGGACTTAGTGAAATTCTAAGTCCCTGAAATCAGCATCATTGAGTAAGCTACGTTGCATGCTTGTGCTAGTCACCACAAAGATCATAAAAATACATGGCATACACCCCTGTAAAGATGGCATGGCATTTTTCGAAACACATGTAGAGCTGAGGATCATAGCATGCACACATTAATCATGGCAAAAATGACAAAAGTGCATTTGCTGAAACAGATCTGAAACTATCATCACATAGCCCTCTTCCAACAGCATCTCAGGCATCAAGATCAGCTCAAATGGAAATGATGCAATGAGATGAAATGATGTACTCATTGAGACAAACATTTTGATATGCTATATGCACGACTCGGAGCTACGACGAGGAAGTTATGATGCGTCAAAGTATGCAAAAAGTTAGGGTCTCGGGGGAATAAAGTCAACCGAGATGAACTGGATCCAGATCTGGCCCGATTTGCACGCAGTTCGAGGTCTCGCCGGAGCTTCGCCAGAACAGGGACGTAGTGGTGGCCGGGGTCGCGAGGGAGAGGAAGCCGGGGCGGCGCCGGTGTGGTGGGGCGGCGCGGCGGACTTGGGGCGGCGAGGTGCGGCCGGTGGAGGGACGGCGTCACCGGCGCGGGGCGGTCGCCGATGATGGAGCGCGGTGGCGCCGGGCGGCTCGGGCGGCCAGACGCGAGGAGGACGGTGGCGGGCTCGCGGGCGTGAGGCGGCGCGAATGCATGAGACGAACACGTATGCAAATGCAATGCACATGATGACATGATATGAGATGCATGACAAAGACAAAACAACATGAAGACAAAAACCCGACAACGATGAAATAGAATAACTTAAGTGCCGGAAAAGGCAAGAGTTGGAATATAAATAAGGTAAATTACATCCGGGGTGTTACAACACTCCACCACTACGAAAGGATCTCGTCCCGAGATCTAGGACTGGAAAAACTCCGGGTACTCAGAACGGAGGTGATCCTCACGTTCCCAGGTGGCTTCACGGTCGGAATGATGTGACCACTTGACTTTCAGGAATTTGATAGGCTTGTTGCGAGTCTTGCGCTTAGTTTCTTCAAGAATAGCAACTGGGTGCTCATGATAAGACATGTCTTCTTGGAGATCAATGTCTTCGAAGTTGACGGTGCGGTCAGGAGTCTTGAAGCACTTGCGGAGTTGAGACACGTGAAACATGTCGTGCACGTTTGCAAAGTTGGAGGGAAGCTCAAGTTGATAGGCGAGATCGCCTCTCTTGCTGATGATCTTGAAAGGACCCACGTATCTAGGGGGAAGCTTCCCTTTGATACCGAAGCGACAAGTACCTTTCATTGGGGAGACGCGGAGGTAGACATGGTCTCCGATCTCGAAAGCCAAGTCACGATGCTTACTATCATAGTAACTCTTCTGGCGCGATTGCGCGGCTTTGAGATTATCACGAATGAATTTGCACATCTCTTCTGCCTCTGTGATCAAGTCATTGCCAAGAAGTTGAAGTTCACCAGTCTCTGACCAGTTAAGAGCAGTACGTGACTTCCTGCCATAGAGAATTTCGAATGGGGACTTGCCCGAACTCGCTTGAAAGCTGTTGTTGTAGGAGAACTCGGCATATGGAAGACAATCTTCCCACTTCATACCAAAGGAGATGACACAAGCCCTGAGCATATCTTCAAGAATCTGATTTACTCGCTCGACTTGGCCAGTAGTTTGAGGATGAAAAGTTGTGCCGAAACGGATGTTGGTGCCCATGGCCTTCTGAAAAGATTCCCAGAACTTAGAGGTGAAGATGCTGCCACGATCTGAAGATATCAACTACGGAATGCCGTGCAGCGAAATAATCCGGGAGGTATATAGCTCTACCAACTGAGCTGCTGTGATAGATTCTTTGATAGGAAGGAAATGAGCCACTTTAGTGAGTTTGTCGATGACAACGAAGATAGCATCATTGCCACGCTTGGACTTTGGAAATCCAGTCATGAAGTCCATCTCAATATGGTCTAACTTCCATTCTGGAATGGCAAGAGGTTGGAGGAGACCAGCTGGCCATTGGTGTTCTGCTTTAACTCTTCTGCAGACACCACATTCATTCACGAACTTAACAATCTCACGCTTCATTCGAGTCCACCAATACGACTGCTTGAGGTCCTGGTACATCTTTGTACTTCCAGGGTGGATAGAGAGGAGTGAATTGTGAGCCTCGTTCATAATGAATTTACGAAGGTCACCTTTAGGCACAACAATGCGATCCTCGAAGAATAGAGTATCCTTGTCATCGAGACGATAGCACTTGTACTTGGGTTGACTCTTGGCAATCCCAATCTTCACCTTCTTCACCATAGCATCAAGAAGTTGAGCCTCACGAATCTGATCTTCCAAAGTAGGAGAGACTTGGAGGTTGGTGAGGAAACCTTGAGGAACAACTTGTAGATTGACTTTGCGGAAAGCTTCACAAAGCTCGGGTTGGTAAGGCTTGAGAATCAAACTGTTGCAGTAAGCCTTTCTGCTCAGTGCGTCAGCAATTACATTGGCCTTGCCTGGAGTATATTCGATACTCGGATTATACTCTTGAATCATCTCGACCCAACGAGTCTGCCTGAGGTTGAGATTAGGCTGAGTGAAGATGTACTTGAGACTCTTATGATCAGTGAAGATGTCACTTTTCGTCCCAATAAGAGATGTCTCCAAGTTAAAAGAGCATGGACAACTGCCACCAACTCGAGGTCATGAGTGGGGTAGTTCTTTTCGTTCGGCTTCAACTGGCGAGAGGTATAGGCCACAACTTTCTTCTATTGCATCAACACTGCACCAAGACCTTGAAGGGAAGCATCACAGAAGACCTCAAACGGTTTGGATTCATCAGGAGGAGTCAGAACTGGAGCAGTGACTAACTTCTCTTTCAGGGTGTTGAAAGCGATGTCACATTCAGGAGACCAGACGTACTTGACATGCTTCTGGAGAAGGTTAGAAAGAGGCTTCGCGATCTTAGAGAAGTTCTCAACGAACCTTCGACAATAGCTTGCGAGACCAAGGAAGCTGTGGAGTTGCTTCATGTTCTGAGGTGGTTCCCAATTCACAATTGCAGAAACCTTCTCAGGATTCATAGCAATGCCCTTGGTAGAGATGATATGTCCAAGGTAGAGAACCTCATCGAGCCAAAACTCGCACTTTGAAAACTTGGCATACAACTGATGTTCTCTGAGCTTATCCAGCACCAAACGCAAGTGCTTGGCATGATCTTCCTTGTTCTTGGAAAAGACCAAAATGTCATCGAGGTAGACCAAGACAAAGTCATTTGTGTAGGCATTGAAGATGAAATTCATCATGCGAGAGAATGTTGGCGGAGCGTTGACGAGGCCGAAAGACATGACAGTGTATTCATATGAACCATAGCTTGTTTTCAAAGTTGTCTTGGGGATATCTTGTTCACAAATGCGAGTCTGATGATAGCCCATACGGAGATCAAGCTTGGAGAATACTTGAGCACCTTTGAGTTGTTCACAGAGCTCATTGATGTTGGGAAGTGGGTACTTGTTCTTTATGGTCTTCTTGTTCAATGGACGGTAGTGGACACAAAGTCTGTCCGTTCCATCCTTCTTCTTCACAAAAAGAACACCACAACCCCATGGAGAAGAACTTGGTCGGATGAGACCCATACGCTCTTGAATATCGAGTTGCTTCTTCAGCTCCTTCAACTCTTCAGGTCCAAGCTTGTAAGGACGTTTGCAAACAGGTTCTGTGCCAGGCTCAAGATCGATGACAAATTCAACTGGCTGGTGCGGAGGCATTCCTGGAAGCTCTTCTGGAAAGAAGTCTTGATATTCGCAAACGACTGGAATCTGAGAGATGGCATCCAGCTCACCCTTCTCATTGAGAAAAAATAGACAGATGGTATCACCACGAGCGGCAAAGACAATAACATCCTCAGACGAATGAGTCAATTGAATCTGCCTGGCAGCACAATCAAGGTGAGCCTTGTGCTTAGAAAGCCAATCCATTCCGAGAATAAGATCAATATCTGAGTTACCAAGGACCATTGGAGAAGAAAGAAACTTATAGTCGCCCGACGTGATAGTAACATCTGGAACCTCCAAACTGGCACTCAAACGTTTGCCGGGAGAAACGGTATCCATTGACTTGCCCAAATGAGAAGAAATGAATTCATTCTTGGCAAAAAATGGCTTGGACATGAAACAATGCGATGCACCAGTATCAAAAAGTACTTTTGCAGGAACATCATTAACAGGAAGGTTACCCATGATGACATCATACGAGTCCTCTACCTGAGCTGCGTTCAACAAGTTGACCTTGGCGTGCTTGGGATTATGCTTGACCACTGCATTGCTAGCAGATCTCACAGGAGGAGGAGGAAGACGCCTCTGATTGAAGCATTTGTTGGCATAGTGACCCTTCCGCTGACACTTGTTGCACGTGACCTCTGAAAGCGGACGGTGATACGGGGCACTTGATCTTGGAGCTTGAGACGAAGTCTTATTCTGAAAGCCAAGGTTGGGTGGGTGAGAAGATTCATTGCCACCTTTGCTCTTCTGCTGATAAGGCTGACGGAACAGAGGAGGAGGAGGCAGCCAAAACTTTTGCTTCTTAGCCATTTGAGTTGAGGAAGAAGGAGTTGCATCTCTGACTCGCTTCTTGGAAGCATCGCACTTGAGTTGAGCAGTCTCTTGCTTCATTGCCATATTGTAGAACTCATCGTACTTCTTCGGCTCAAAAGGACGAGAGCTAGTTGGAGATCTTCTCTGAGACCACCCCTGAACTGGTAAATCATGCTCTTCTCGTCAGGGACGTCTTGCTTGGCGAAACGAGCGAGCCTCCGGAACATAATGTTATACTGGTAAACAGACAAGCTGCCTTGCTTCAGGTTGCGGAATTCCTCCCGCTTACTTTCAACAACACTCTGAGGAATGTGATGAGCTTTGAAGTCTTGACGGAATTCATCCCAGGTAATCACACGGCCTCCTCTGGAATCTTTGTATTGCTGAAACCATTCTGCAGCTTGGTCTTTGAGTTGGAAGGAGGCAAACTTGACAAAGTCCTCAGGCCTGACGTTGCTGCACTCGAAATGCTTGCAGATATCCACGAGCCAATCATCAGCGTCTGAGGCCTTGACACAGTTGCTGAAGGTCTTTGGCTGGTTAGCGAGGAACTGGTTGAGTGTAGCAAACTGATTCTGATTGTTGCCATGGCCATGATTCCCTTGGTTGCGCTCTTGCAGAATTTGCATGATCAGCTGCGTGTTTGCATTGGTAGCGGCCATCACAGCTTGCCATGCCTCCGGAGGTGGAGGTGGTGGTGGCGGATCCTGATTCTTATTCTGACCCTTAGAAGGAGCCATCCTAAAGAGGGTGACATCCGTTAGCATCTTGACAGACAAATATTTAAGCTGAATCAAATGGATCGAAATTGCACATATAGTCTTCACATCCGAACAAAATGAACGAATGCATTCCAATTCAAATGGTCACATTTCCATAAATTGAGAAGCCACTTAGATAGAGGTAGAAGAATAAAACAACAAGGTACGGACATGAACAAATACTTGGTGAGGATTACCCAATCCCAAACCAAATATCCGCGGAAGAATTACTAGAGCTACATGAATACCCACCTATGAAACTCCCGAACCTTTCCGGTTATGCAATCAGGTGTTGGGGATACAGGGGAAGCATAATATCTCACCCAAAGCTAGCAAATCCTACATCCAGCTGTATCCACCCTTCAACACATAACCAAGAAACCTTCGAAAATCATTTACCTCAACCTTCGGAAAGCATCCGTTATACGAGTTATGGCAATACTCCCGAACTCCCGCCCCAGTACTGGGTGGCGTCGAGGTTATCTCACCAACAACTGCATAAAAGTGATGTTCGATGTCGGCGAAACTCAGGCATTCCAGAATTGCAACGATAAAATTGTAACGATAACACCTCGGAGCTCAACTTCCCGGGACACTGCCACAACCCCTGAATGTCAGGAGGCACCAAGAACAATGTTCTCGTCACAAAACCATCGGAATGATTCCAAGATACCCGCGTGATCCTAAATTTTTTTTCATGAAATTTGAGAAGAGAAGAGTCAAAACTCTATGTCAGGATGCCTCACCAGAGCGACGAAGGGACTAAGGAGTAAAAAGAAGTCCTACTCTCCGATATATATATAATCGTAAATGACTCAAAACATTTTTATAGACTCAACAATGCCAACGATTCGATCAAGCAGGGGGCTCCTAAGGTCGGGGAAGGCTCTGATACCAACTTGTAACGCCCTTGATGCGGCTATATCTCCCACGTGTCGAAGCATGACTTAGAGGCATAACCACATTGAAAGCAATGTCGCAAGTGAGGTAATCTTCACAACAACCCATGTAAATAAATAAGGGGAAAGGTACATAGTTGGCTTACACTTGCCACGTCACAAAATACATAAATAAGTCATTACATTCATCCAATACACTCAAGGTCCGACTACAGAACCAAAATAAAGTTCAACCCCCAAATGCGACAAAGTCCCCGATCGCCCCAACTGGGCACCACTACTGATCATCTGGGAAAGACACGTAGTATCGTCCTGAGTCCTCATCGAACTGCCACTTGAGCTTAGTTGAATCACCTGGAGCGGTATCATCGGTCCCTGCATCTGGTTTTGGAAGGAATCTGTGAGTCACGGGGACTCAGCAATCTCACACCCTCGCGATCAAGACTATTTAAGCTTATAGGTAAGGTAAAGGTATGATGTGGAGCTGCAGCAAGTGACTAGCATATATGGTGGCTAACATACGCAAATGAGAGCGAGAAGAGAAGGCAAAGGCACGGTCGAACAACTATGATCAAGAAGTGATCCTAGAACAACCAACATCAAGCATTACTCCAACATCGTGTTCGCTTCCCGGACTCCACCGAGAAGAGACCATCACGGTTACACACGCGGTTGGTGCATTTTAATTAAGTTAAGTTTCAAGTTATCTACAACCGGACATTAACAAATTCCCATCTGCCCATAACCGCGGGCACGGCTTTCGAAAGTTCAAATCCCTGCAGAGGAGTCCCAACTTAGCTCATCACAAGCTCTCACGGTCAACGAAGGATATTCCTTCTCCCAAGACAATCCGATCAGACTCGGCATCCCGGTTACAAGACATCCTCGACAATGGTAAAACAAGTCCAGCAACACCGCCCGAATGTGCCGACAAATCCCGATAGGAGCTGCACATATCTCGTTCTCAGGGCACACTCAGATAGGTCAAGCTACGAGTAAAACCAGCCCTCGAGTTTCCCCGAGGTGGCCCCGCAGACTGCCCATTTCGGACCAACACTCAGAGGAGCACTGGCCCAGGGGGGGTTTAATAAAGATGACCCTTGGGCTCCGGAAACCCAAGGGAAAAATAGGCTAGGTGGCAAATGGTAAAACCAAGGTTGGGAATTGCTGGAGGAGTTTTATTCAAGGCGAACTGTCAAGGGTTTCCCATTATAACCCAACCGTGTAAGGATAAGCAAAATCCGGAGCATAACAACGATATGATGGAAACTAGGGCGACAAGAGTGGAACAAAACACCAGGCATAAGGCCGAGCCTTCCACCCTTTACCAAGTATATAGGTGCATTAGGATAAACAAGGCAATATGGTGATATCCCAACAATAAACAAGTTCCAACAAGGAACAATCTCGAATTTTCACCTGCAACTAGCAACGCTGTAAGAGGGGCTGAGCAAAGCGGTAACATAGCCAAACAACGGTTTGCTAGGAAAAGGTGGGTTAGAGGTTTGACATGGCAATATGGGGGGCATGATAAGCAAGTGGTAGGTATCGTAGCATAGACATAGCAAAAGAGCGAGCATCTAGCTAGCAAAGATACAAGTGATTTCGAGGGTATGGTCATCTTGCCTGCAAAGTTCTCAGAGTTGCCTTGATCCTCGTAAGCGTACTCAACGGGCTCCTCAATCGCATACTCTTCTCCCGGCTCTATCCAAGCAAGAACAACAAGCAAAAAGAACACAATCAACCACGTGCAATGCTCAAGCAACATGATGCAAACACGGTATGATATGCGGGATGTGATATGTGATGCATATGCGTGATTTGGAAAGTAATGATTGAACTTGGCATCAACTTGGAAAACAAAGAGTGCCACAGGAAAGGTGAGTTGATTTCGGTCGAAATCGATATAAAGATCACCGGAATCGGATGCACGGTTTGCAAATGGCAAGCAAAACAAATATGGCACCGGTCTGCGATAATCAGCACGAGACCATCTAAATGCATCAAGATAAATAAGCTACTGCACTCAAACATGGCAACAAAATATATGGCGGGGACCCACTCATGATGCTTGACAAAAGATGAACACTGAGCTACGGCTAATTCACTCATTAACAGGTTCAAACAAGCATGGAAAAAGAGCAAAAGATAACAGGTTTCAGACTTAGGGAAATTAACAGCATGTCAGGAATTTATCATCAGAAGCAATGTTTAGAGCACGATAAATACATGCTACAGGAACATATCATGGCAAAGCAAGGCATGGCATGAGGCTACTAAAAGCATATAACAAAAGTCCCTTAGTGACCATAAGCCAAAAGGGATCAGAAAATACAATTGCAAGCATGTGAACATAGCAAAAAACATAAACAGATTCAGACTTAGTGAAAAACTGGAGCATGGCAAAATAGATAACGAGTAGGCATGTTTACGAGCTCGATGCACTCACTACAAAGCATGGCATGATAACCTAAGCATACACCCAGAAAGTAGACATGGCATAGAAGCTAGACATGGGAAGAACAACAAAAAAGCATGCACGGATCAACAACAACAAGCTCGGCAAAATCGCTAAACATGTTAACAATCTTCCAGGAACATTTTATAGCAAAAGTAGAGCTCGATTGACTCAAGCTAGGGTGCTCCATAATTGCAAACAAATACATGGATGCATGGAGCACGACATTATCTACAAAACATCCTTACTGATCATGCTCAAAAGAGGCACGGATCTCTAGGAATCAACATGAACATATGGCATAAAAATAATGACAGGGCAAGGACTTAGTGAAATTCTAAGTCCTTGAAATCAGCATCATTGAGTAAGCTACTTTGCATGCTTGTGCTAGTCACCACAAAGATCACAAAAATACATGGCATACACCCCTGTAAAGATGGAATGGCATTCTTTGAAACACATGTAGAGCTCAGGATCATAGCATGCACACATTAATCATGGCAAAAATGACAAAAGTGCATTTGCTGAAATAGATCTGAAACTATCATCACATAGCCCTGTTCCAACAGCATTTCAGGCATCAAGATCAGCTCAAATGGAAATGATGCAATGAGATGAAATGATGTACTCATCGAGACAAACATTTTGATATGCTACATGCATGAATCGGAGCTACGATGAGGAAGTTATGATGCGTCAAAGTATGCAAAAAGTTAGGGTCTCGTTGGAAAAAAGTCAACCGAGATGAACTGGATCCAGATCTGGCCTGATTTGCACGCGGTTCGAGGTCTCGCCGGAGCTTCGCCGGAACAGGGACGTAGTGGTGGCCGGGGTCGCGAGGGAGAGGAAGCCAGGGCGGCGCCGGCATGGTGGGGCGGCGAGGTGCGGCCGGTGGAGCGACAGCGTCGCCGGCACGGGGCGGTCGCTGGTGATGGAGTGCGGCGGCGCCGGGCGGCCGGACGCGAGGAGGATGGCGGCGGGCTCGCGGGCATGAGGCAGTGCGAGGGAACGGGCCGCGCGGGCCTCCTGCGGGCCGGGTGGCGGCGCGGCGAAGTGGGGCGCCGGGCGGGACAGGTGGCTCCTTCTGGTTCATCGGAGGCGGCGGCGGACATTGTCCGCTAGGTGGCGGACATTGTCCGGCGGCGGCAGGGTAGTTTGCTAGGGTTTGGAAATAGGAGATCCGGGATTTGAAATGGGGGGGGGGTCTATTTATAGAGGTAGGAGGAGCTAGGAAGCTCCAAATGAGGTGCAGTTTGCGGCCACACGATCGTGATCGAATGCTCTAGATGATGGAGGAGGTTTATGTGGGTTTTGGGCCACTTTGGAGGGGTGTTGGGCTGCAACACACACGAGGCCTTTTCGGTCCGTCGGTTAACCGTTGGAGTATCAAACGAAGTCCAAATGGTACGAAAGTTGACAGGCGGTCTACTGGTAGTAAACCAAGGCCGCATGGCAAGTCTCGGTCCAATCCAAAACCGTTTAACACCCACACATGAAAAGAGGTAGAAAGAACCATCGGAGGACATAGGAGCGCCGGAATGCAAAACGGACAACGAGGAAAATGCTCGAATGCATGAGACAAACACGTATGCAAATGCACTGCACATGATGACATGATATGAGATGCATGACAAAGACAAAACAACACGAAGACAAAAACCCGACAACGATGAAATAGAATAACTTAGTGGCGGAAAAGGCAAGAGTTGGAATATAAATAAGGTAAATTACATCCGGGGTGTTACACGGAGACTGGCGAAGGATGAGGTGACGATGCACGTCGGGAATGGTTTCAAGGTCGATGTGATCGCCGTCGGCACGCTACCTCTACATTTACCTACGAGATTAGTTTTAAACCTCAATAATTGTTATTTAGTGCCAGCTTTGAGCATGAACATTGTATCTAGATCTCATTTAATGCGAGATGGCTACTCATTTAAATCTAAGAATAATGGTTGTTCTATTTATATGAGAGATATGTTTTATGGTCATGCCCCGCTGGTCAATGGTTTATTCTTATTGAATCTCGAACGTGATGTTACACATATTCACAATGTGAATGCCAAGAAGTGTAAGGTTGATAATGATAGTCCCACATACTTGTGGCACTGCCGCCTTGGTCACATTGGTGTCAAACACATGAAGAAACTCCATGCAGATGGACTTTTGGAGTCTCTCGAGTATGAATCATTAGACACGTGCGAACCATGCCTCATGGGGAAAATGACCAAGACTCCATTCTTCGGAACAATGGAGCGAGCAACCATCTTATTGAAAATCATACATACTGATGTGTGCGGTCCAATGAGCGTTGAGGCTCGCGGTGGCTATCGTTATGTTCTCACCCTCACTCATGACTTGAGTAGATATGGTTATGTCTACTTAATGAAACACAAGTCTGAGACCTTCTAAAAGTTCAAGGAATTTCAGAATGAGGTAGAGAATCAACGTGACAGGAAAATAAAGTTCTTACGATCAGATCGTGGGGGAGAATATTTGAGTCACGAATTTGGCACGCACTTAAGGAAATGTGGAATTGTTTCACAACTCACGCCGCCTGGAACACCTCAGTGTAAGGGTGTGTCCAAACATCGTAATCGCACTCTATAGGATACCGTGTGATCTATGATGTCTCTTACCGATCTACCGCTATCATTTTGGGGTTATGCTTTGGAGACTGCCGCATTCACTTTAAATAGGGCTCCGTCGAAATCCGTTGAGACGACACCGTATGAATTATGGTTTGGAAGAAACCTAAGTTGTTGTTTCTGAAAGTTTGGGGATGCGATGCTTATGTCAAGAAACTTCAACCTGAAAAGCTCGAACCCAAGTTGGAAAAATGCGTCTTCATAGGATACCCTAAGGAAACTATTGGGTATACCTTCTACCTCAGATTCGAAGGCAAGATCTTTGTTGCCAAGAATAGATCCTTTCTAGAGAAAGAGTTTCTCTTGAAAGAAGTAAGTGGGAGAAAACTAGAACTTGATGAGGTATTGCCTCTTGAACCGAAAAGTAGCGCAGCTCAAGAAAATGTTTCTGTGGTGCCTGCACGGATTAGAAAGGGAGTTAATGATAATGATCATGAAACTCCGTATCAAGGTACTACTGAACTTCGTAGGTCCATGAGGACACGTTCCACACCAGAGTGGTATGGCAACCCTGTCCTGGAAATCATGTTGTTAGACAACGGTGAACCTCCGAACTATGAAGAAGCGATGGCGGGCCCAGATTCCAACAAATGGCTTGAAGCCATGAAGTCCGAGATAGGATCCATGTATGAAAACAAAGTGTGGACTTTGACTGACTTGCCCGATGATCGGCGAGCCATAGAAGATAAATGGATCTTTAAGAAGAAGACAGACACGGATGGTAATGTGACCATCTATAAGGCTCGACTTGTTGCTAAGGGTTACCGACAAGTTCAAGGGGTTGACTATGATGAGACCTTCTCACCCGTAGCGAAGCTGAAGTCCGTCCGAATCATGTTAGCAATTGCCACATTCTATGATTATGAGATATGGCAGATGGACGTCAAAACGGCGTTCCTTAATGGTTTCCTTAAGGAAGAATTGTATATGATGCAGCCGAAAGATTTTGTCGATCCTAAGAATGCTGACAAGGTGTGCAAGCTCCAGTGCTCAATCTATGGGCTGGTGCAAGCATCTCGGAGTTGGAACATTCACTTTGATGAGATGATCAAAGCGTTTGGGTTTACACAGACTTATGGAGAAGCCTGTGTTTACAAGAAAGTGAGTGGGAGCTCTGTGGCATTTCTCATATTATATGTGGATGACATAATATTGATGGGAAATGATATAGAATTCTTGGAAAGCATAAAGGCCTACTTGAATAAGTGTTTTTCAATGAAGGACCATGGAGAAGCTGCTTACATATTGGGCATCAAGATCTATAGAGATAGATCGAGACGCCTCATTGGTATTTCACAAAGCACATACCTTGACAAGACATTGAAGAAGTTCAATATGGATCAGTCCAAGAAGGGGTTCTTTCAAGGTGTGAGATTGAGCACGGCTCAATGCCCGACCACGGCAGAAGATAGAGAAAAGATGAGTGTCATCCCCTATGCCTCGGCCATAGGGTCTATTATGTATGCCATGTTGTGTACCAGACCTGATGTGAACCTTGCCGTAAGTTTGGTAGGAAGGTACCAAATTATCCCGGCATGGAACATTGGACAACGGTCAAGAACATCCTGAAGTACCTAAAAAGGACTAAGGATATGTTTCGCGTTTATGGAGGTGACGAAGAGCTTGTCATAAAGGGTTACGTTGATGCTAGCTTCGACACAGATCTGGATGACTCCAAGTCACAAACTGGATACATGTATATTTTGAATGGTGGGGCTGTCAGCTGGTGCAGTTGCAAGCACAGCGTCGTGGCGGGATCTACATGTGAAGCGGAGTACATGGCAGCCTCAAAGGCAGCACATGAAGCAATCTGGATGAAGGAGTTATTCCCAATGCGTCGGGCTCGATGACTCTCTTTTGTGACAACACTGGAGCCATTGCCCTTGCCAAGGAGCCCAGGTTTCACAAGAAGACCAGGCATATCAAGCGTCGCTTCAACTCCATTTGTGAAAATGTTCAAGATGGAGACATAGATATTTTTAAAGTGCATACGGACCTGAATGTCGCAGATCCGTTGACTAAACCTCTTCCATGATCAAAACATGATCAACACCAGAACTCTATGGGTGTTCGATTTATCACAGTGTAACTAGATTATTGACTCTAGTGCAAGTGGGAGACTGTTGGAAATATGCCCTAGAGGCAATAATAAAATGGTTATTATTATATTTCCTTGTACATGATAATTGTCTATTGTTCATGCTACAATTGTGTTATCCGGAAATCGTAATAAATGTGTGAATACATAGACCACAACATGTCCCTAATGAGCCTCTAGTTGACTAGCTCGTTGATCAATAGATGGTTACGGTTTCCTGACCATGGACATTGGATGTCATTGATAACGGGATCACATCATTAGGAGAATGATGTGATGGACAAGACCCAATCCTAAGCATAGCACAAGATCGTGTAGTTCGTCTGCTAAAGCTTTTCTAATGTCAAGTATCATTTCCTTAGACCATGGGATTGTGCAACTCCCGAATACCGTAGGTATGCTTTGGGTGTGACGAACGTCACAACGTAATTGGGTGGCTATAAAGGTGCACTACGGGTATCTCCGAAAGTGTCTGTTGGGTTGGTACGAATCGAGACTGGGATTTGTCGCTCCGTGTGATGGAGAGGTATCTCTGGGCCCACTCGGTAGGACATCATCATAATGAGCTTAATGTGATCAAGGAGTTGATCACGGGATGATGCGTTACGGATCGAGAAAAAGAGACTTGCTGGTAACGAGATTGAACAAGGTATAGGAATACCGACGATCGAATCTTGGGCAAGTATCATACCGGTAGACGAAGGGAATTGTATACGAGATTGATTGAATCCTCAACATCGTGGTTCATCCGATAAGATCATCGTGGAACATGTAGGAGCCAACATGGGTATCCAGATCCCGCTGTTGGTTATTGACCAGAGAGATGTCTCGGTCATGTCTGCATGCCTCCCGAACCCGTAGGGTCTACACACTTATGGTTCCATGACACTAGGGTTATAGGGAAAGTTTGTACGTGGTTACCGAATGTTGTTCGGAGTTCCGGATGTTACGAGGAGTTCCGGAATGGTCCAGAGGTAAAGAATAATATATATGAAGTGAGGTTTTGACCACCGGAAGTGTTTCGGGCATCACCGGTAATGTACCGGGACCACCGGAAGTGTTTCGGGCATCACCGGTAATGTACCGGGACCACCGAAGGTTCTGAGGGTCCACCAGGAGGGGCCACCAGCCCCGGAGGCTTGCATGGGCCAAGAGTGGGAAGGGACCAGCCCCTGAGTGGGCTGATGCGCCTCCCACCAGGGCCCAAGGCGCAGCTAGGAGTGGGAAGGGGAAACCCTAGGCGCAGATGGGCCTAAGGCCCACCCTAGGGCGCCCCCCCTCTCTCACCCTCTTGGCCGCCCCCTCCATCCCATCTAGGGCTACCGCCCCATAGGGGTGGGAACCCTAGAGGGGGCACACCCTCCTCCTCTCCTCCTATAAATAGTGGGGGTTTTGGGGCTGCCAAAGACACGAGTCTCTCTCTCTCTAAGCGCAGCCCTAGCTCTCCACATCCTCGTTCTCCGTAGTGCTTGGCGAAGCCCTGCTGGAAACCGCGCAGCTCCACCACCACCACACCATCATGTTGCTGCTGGAGTTTTCTTCACCAACCTCTCCCTCCTCCTTGCTGGATTAAGGCACGGGAGATGTCACCGGGCTGCACATGTGTTGAAGGCGGAGGCGCCGTTGTTCGGCGCTTAGATCGGAATCGACCGTGATCTGAATCGCTGCGTGTACGACTCCTCCAACCGCGTTCTTGCAACGCTTCCGCATCGCGATCTTCAAGGGTATGAAGATGCACTCCCCTCTCTCTCGTTGCTATTCTCTCCATAGATTGATCTTGGTGATGCGTAGAAAATTTTAATTTCTGCAACGATCTCCAACAGTTTAGACGACCACGAAATCAGAGCGGGCCCGAGGTAGACGCAGTAGCCTAAAGTGGAGCGCCGAGTGTCAGGACACCCAGCCCAGCCGGCGTCGGAATAGGCGACGAGGCTGGTGTCAGGTGATGCCGTCAGGGTGAGACCCGTGGCCATCATTCCACGTATATACCGAAGAAGACGTTTCACCAGAGCCCAATGGGTGTCACGAGGAGCGTGCATGTGGAGGCACACCTACTGGACAACATATTGGATATCCGGACGCGTCAGTGTGAGGTACTGAAGAGCACCGACGATGGAGCGGTAGAACGGAGCGTCGGACGCTGGAGAGCCCTCGACAGCGGACACCTTAGCCTTTGTGTCGACAGGCGGGGAAGCAGGCTTGCAGTTAAGCATGCTGGCTCACTCCAGAAGCTCATGGGCATACTTCTGCTGGTGCAGGAAGAAGCCAGTGGCACGATGAACAACCTCGATGCCGAGGAAGTAGTGGAGAGCCCCCAAGTCCTTGAGGGTGAACTCGGTGCCAAGGCGAGCTGTAATCTGCTGAAGTAGCGTTGGCGAGGACATAGTCAGGATGATGTCATCGGCGTACAGGAGAAGGTACGCGATAGCGGCGCCCTGGTGATAAACAAACAGGGAGGCATCAGACCATGTGGACCGGAACCCCTGCTGCTGAAGGAAGGCCACGATCCGCTGGTACCAGGCCCGAGGCGCCTGCTTCAACCCGTAAAGAGAACGGGAGAGCAAGCACAAGTGGTCTGGATAGTCGGTGTCGATGAAACCAGTAGGCTGCTGACAAAACACCTGCCCGTCGAGATGGCCATGCAAGAAAGCATTGGACACATCAAGCTGGGGAACTGGTCAGGCGCGAGAGACAGCAAGTTGGAGGACAGCGTGAATCGTGCCCGGTTTGACAACCGGGGCGAAGGTGTCGGTGAAGTCCACGCCGGCGCACTGGCGGAAACCGAGCACCACCCAATGTGCCTTGTAGCGCTCTAGGGAACCGTCAGGGCGAGTCTTGTGGCGAAAAATCCACTTGCCAGTGATAACATTGGCACGGGGAGGCCACGGGACAAGCTGCCACGTACGGTTGCGCTGCAGGGCGTCGAACTCCTCATGCATCGCACCAAGCCAGTTCAAATCCCGAAGGGCTGCGCGGGCGGAGGTGGGTAGCGGAGATGGGGCCGAGGTAGACATGGCACACGTGTACTCGTCGGAGGTGTAGTGCGTGCTAGGACGCAACTTCCCAGTCCAAGTCTTAGTAACCACACCGGTGAGGGATGCAACCACAACCGGTGGAGCAGAGGGGGGACCGACGAGGAGGAGGTCGAGCCGGTTTCCAATGACTCCGAGGGGGTACCCGCGGTTGCGCCGGAGGCCGCGGCGATGGGGGCGCTCACGGGAGCACCCGAGGGGGCCGCAGCGGCGGGGGCGCCCATGGGGACGGCCTCACCCGAGGGGGCGCCAGAGGTCGCGCCACACCCGAAGCTTCGCGGGAGGGGGCGGCCGGGCCGGAAGCGCAGGCAGGGCCGGGCCCAGTGCTCGGCTTGGAGAGGAGTGCGGCTCGCCATAGGTGGTGGCAGGGGCGAGCCGTGCCCCGGGAGGAACCAAGGAGGACGATACCTGCAGAAACGGGAACACCATCTCATCAAAGTACACGTGCCACGATGTATAAACGCGGTGGGACACTGGATCATAGCACCAGTAACCTTTGGTGTTGGGAGGGTGATGTCTACTACACAACCTTCTTCTTGTAATGTTGTTGGGCCTCCAAGTGCAGAGGTTTGTAGGACAGTAGCAAATTTCCCTCAAGTGGATGACCTAAGGATTATCAATCCATAGGAGGCGTAGGATGAAGATGGTCTCTCTCAAGCAACTCTGCAACCAAATAACAAAGAGTCTCTTGTGTCCCCAACACACTCAATACAATGGTAAATTGTATAGGTGCACTAATTCGACGAACAGATGGTGATACAAGTGGTATATGGATGGTAGATAAAGGTTTTTGTAATCTGAAAATATAAAAACAGCAAGGTAACTAATGATAAAAGTGAGCGTAAACAGTATTGCAATGCGTTGAAACAAGGCCTAGGGTTCATACTTTCGCTAGTGCAAGTCCTCTCAACAATAATAACATAATTGGATCACATAACTATCCATCAACATGCAACAAAGAGTCACTCCAAAGTCACTAATAGCGGAGAATGAACGAAGAGATTATGGTAGGGTACGAAACCACCTCAAAGTTATTCTTTCCAATCAATCCGTTGGGCTATTCCTATAAGTGTCACAAACAGCCCTAGAGTTCGTACTAGAATAACACCTTAAGACACAAATCAACCAAAACCATAATGTCACCTAGATACTCCAATGTCACCTCAAGTATCCGTGGGTATGATTATACGATATGCATCACACAATCTCAGATTCATCTATTCAACCAACACATAGAAGCTCAAAGAGTGCCCCATAGTTTCTACCAAAGAATCACGATGAAAACGTGTGCCAACCGCTATGCATAGGTTCATGGGCGGAACCTGCAAGTTGATCACCAAAACATACATCAAGTGAATCACGTGATATCCCATTGTCACCACAGATACGCACGGCAAGACATACATCAAGTGTTCTCAAATCTTTAAGGACTCAATCTGATACGATAACTTCAAAGGGGAAACTCAATCCATTACAAGAGAGTAGAGGGGGAAGAAAACATCATAAGATCCAACTATAATAGCAAAGCTCGCGATACATCAAGATCGTATCACCTCAAGAACACGAGAGAGAGAGATCAAACACATAGCTACTGGTACATACCCTCAGCCCCGAGGGAGAACTACTCCCTCCTCATCATGGAGAGCACCGGGATGATGAAGATGGCCACCGGAGAGGGATTGCCCCCTCTGGCAGGGTGCCGGAACGGGTCTAGATTGGCTTTCGGTGGCTACGGAGGCTTCTGGCGGCGGAACTCCCGATCTATTCTGCTCCCGGATGTTTTTAGGGTATATGGAGATATATAGGCAGAAGAAGTACGTCAGGGGGGCCATGAGGGGCCCACGAGGGTGGAGGGCGCTCCCTAGGGGGGTGGGCGTGCCCCCCTACCTCGTGGCTCCCTCGTTTCTTTCCTGACGTGCACTCCAAGTCTATCAGGTTGCTTTCCTTTTCCGCGATACTCTAAAACAAGGAAAAAACAGAAATTGACACTGGGCTCTGGGTTAATAGGTTAGTCCCAAAAATGATATAAAAGTGTATAATAAAGCCCATAAACATCCAAAACAGATAATATAATAGCATGGAACAATCAAAAATTATAGATACGTTGGAGACGTATCAGAGGGTAACCGAGAAGGAAGCAAGGAACTGACCAGGGAGCGAGCTTGTGAGGGGTGGTCGACGCGGTGCTAGGATAACAGAGACACCCAAAAATGTGCCATCATAAGATGGAACCGCACCAAAGAGGAGCTGGTGGGGAGCATAGTTCCAGCGAGGACGACACGAGCGGATGTTAATGAGGAGCCTGGCGGTGGCAAGAGCGTCCGGCCAGAACCGAGGAGGCACGTTGGAGTGGAAAAGCAACATGCGGACACACTCATTAAGAGTGTGGATGACGCGATCGGCGCGGCCATTCTAATGTGACATGTAGGGGCAAGTGAGGCAAAAAATGATGCCGTGAGAAGCGAGGAGATTATGGACGGCAACGTTGTTGGACTCTTTTCCGTTGTCATTTTGTAAGGAAAGAATAGGATGACCAAACTGTGTGGTGATGTAGGGGTAAAAGGCGGTGAGTGTGGCAAGATCGTCGGACTTGTGACTGTCGGTGTCAAAACCGGCGGATCTCGGGTAGGGGGTCCCGAACTGTGCGTCTAGGATCGATGGTAACAGGAGACGGGGGACACGATGTTTACCCAGGTTCGGGCCCTCTCTATGGAGGTCATACCCTACTTCCTGCTTGATTGATCTTGATGAATATGAGTAGTACAAGAGTTGATCTACCACGAGATCGTAATGGCTAAACCCTAGAAGCCTAGCCTGTATGACTATGGTAATGAATGTCCTTTCCGGACTAACCCCTCCGGTTTATATAGACACCGGGGGGGTCTAGGGTTACATAGAGTCGGTTACATAAGAAGGAATCTTCATAGTCGGTCGCCAAGCTTGCCTTCCATGCCAAGGAGAGTCCAATCCAGACATGGGTACAGTCTTCGGACTTCATGTCTTCACAGCCATTAGTCCGGCCCATGGATAATAGGTCGGATGCCCGAGGACCCCTTAGTACTGGACTCCCTCAGTAGCCCCTAAACTTGGCTTCAATGATGAGGACTCCGGCGCGCAGATTGTCTTCGGCATTGCAAGGCGGGTTCCTTTCTATCCGAACTTCAAGATAGTCTTCGGATGCGATGATGGTATCCGGACCTGTCACACACACCATACACAACCGCAGAGAGAATATATTCTTACACGAGTTCCATCCACTGACAACTTTTTCGCAACACGATATTATGTCTGACCGGCCATAATTCCAAACCGCTTTCATGTTTCGACGCCCCACGTCCCAAGACGCGGTTGCCATTGGCACATCTTGTCAAAGGAGAGATCGTCCCCTTATCTCGGGATTCTCATCAATGCGGGTATGGGTAACCCAACCATGTTGTTTATACAGCCCTTGGGAATAGGCGAATCTTAAGGCGAGCGAGGAGGCGTTTAATATTCGCTGCCTTTATAAGGGGATAAGGATTCCCTCTTCCTCTCTCACGCCCTCTCTCTGTCTCCGCCTTTCCAATCTCGAGCTCTAGCGCCCAAGTTCTCATCTCCTTTCCACTCAAGCAACCTTGTCCGGATCCGGAGGCCAGGGCAAGTGGATGGTCTCCTCCATCAAGGAGGAGGACATTACTGAGCTTCGGGCGGCCGGATTTTTTGGCGAAGAAGATCGCTCACCGCCTGCCGACCGAGGGACAATCGTCCCCACACCGAAGCCCACCGAGAGGGTAGTGTTCATCCCCCATTTCTTCCGCGGGCTAGGGTTTCCACTCCACCCTTTCGTATGTGGGATGATGTATTATTACGGGATAGATTTCCATGATCTGTCCCCGAATTCCTTCCTCAACATTTCAGCGTTTGTCGTCGTGTGTGAGGCCTTCCTCCGCATCCAACCCCACTTCGGGTTGTGGCTCAAAGTCTTCAACGTGAAGCCGAAGGTGGTGGACGGCCAGCACGTGGAGTGTAGAGGAGCCATGGTGAGCAAGCTACCCAACGTCTCCTGGCTGAAAGGCACTTTTGTGGAGACAGTAAAGGAGTGGCAGAGACAATGGTTCTACATCATAGAACCCCACGGCACCACCTAGGCCGCGGCTGCCGAATTCCGCTCTGGTGCTCCCATGTGACTCGACTCCTGGGTCGAGAAGAGTTCAGACTGGTGCTCGCCCAATGAGCTGATAGCGTTGCACATGAGCATCCAGAGCATGATAGCCAAGGATGTCAAGCTAGTCGATGTAATCCAGGTGATGCTAGTTCGCCGGATTCTTCCCTGCCAGCGCAGAAGTCGCCCTCTGTGGGATTTTAACCCAAAGAAGCATCAAACCCTGGTGAAGCTCTTCGAAACCACCCACGAAGATGCCTGGAAGTTGCTTTTAAGGGCAATGAGAAGCCACCGACCATAGATTCAGACCGTGGTCACAATTGTAAACACCCCGCCAGCGAGGTATGTAATTTTTGATGTATCTCCAACTTAATTGTTTCGAGGATGATGTCTGAGTTTATCATTCCCCTTTCAGGACTGGATGGAGAGGGCGAAACGGATCCAGTGTCTGGCTCCGCTGCCCAAAGAACCGGTCATCCCACGTCTAGCGAAGATGCTGGTGTCGATGCCCTATAAGGCGCCGGAGAAGAAGGCCAAGAAGAAGGCCAAGGGGGCCAAGAGTGGCCAGATAACCCACAAGTATAGGGGATCAATTGTAGCCTCTTTCGATAAGTAAGAGTGTTGAGCCCAATGAGGAGCTAAAGGTAGAACAAATATTCCCTCAAGTTCTATCGACCACCGATACAACTCTACGCACGCTTGTGATAACCCACAAGTATAGGGGATCGCAACAGTTTTCGAGGGTAGAGTATTCAACCCAAATTTATTGATTCGACACAAGGGGAGCTAAAGAATATTCTCAAGTATTAGCAGCTGAGTTGTCAATTCGACCACACCTGGAAACTTAATATCTGCAGCAAAGTGTTTAGTAGCAAAGTAATATGATAGTAGTGGTAACGGTAGCAAAAGGTAGTGATAGTAAAAGTAATCTTTTTGGTATTTTGTAGTGATGATAGCAATAGCAACGGAAAAGTAAATAAGCGAAGAACAATATATGGAAAGCTCGTAGGCAATGGATCAGTGATGGAGAATTATGCCGAATGCGGTTCATCATGTAACAGTCATAACCTAGGGTGACACAGAACTAGCTCCAGTTCATCAATGTAATGTAGGCATGTATTCTGAATATAGTCATATGTGCTTATGGAAAAGAACTTGTATGACATCTTTTGTCCTACCCTCCCGTGGCAGCGGGGTCCTTACGGAAACTAAGGGATATTAAGGCCTCCTTTTAATAGAGTACCGGAACAAAGCATTAACACATAGTGAATACATGAACTCCTCAAACTACGGTCATCACCAGTAAGTATCCCGATTATTGTCACTTCGGGGTTAACGAATCATAACACATAATAGGTGACTATAGACTTGCAAGATAGGATCCAAAACTCTCATATATTGATGAAAACATAATAGTTCAGATCTGAAATCATGGCACTCGGGCCCTAGTGACAAGCATTAAGCATAGCAAAGTCATAGCAACATCAATCTCAGAACATAGTGGATACTAGGGATCAAACCCTAACAAAACTAACTCGATTACATGATAGATCCCATCCAACCCATCACCGTCCAGCAAGCCTATGATGGAATTACTCACGCACGGCAGTGAGCATCATTAAATTAGTGATGGAGGATGGTTGATGATGACGATGGCGACGGATACCCCTCTCCGGATCCCCGAACGGACTCCAGATCAGCCCTCCCGAGAGGTTTCAGGGCTTGGCGGCAGCTCCGTATTGTAAAACGCGATGAATTCTTCTCTCTGATTTTTTTCTCCCCGAAACACAATATATAGAGTTGGAGTTGGAGTCGGAGGAGCTCCAGGGGGGCCATGAGGTAGGGGGCACGCCCCCACCCTCGTGGACAGGTGGTGGGCCCCCTGGCCTTCATCTTTTGCAGGTACTTTTTATATTTTACAAAAAGTTGCTCCGTGAAGTTTCAGGTCATTCCGAAAACTTTTGTTTCTGCACATAAATAACACCATGGTAATTCTACTGAAAACAGCGTTAGTCCGGGTTAGTTCCATTCAAATCATGCAAGTTAGAGTCCAAAAAAAGGACAAAAGTGTTTGGAAAAGTAGATACAACGGAGATGTATGAACTCCCCCAAGCTTAAACCTTTGCTTGTCCTCAAGCAATTCAGTTGACAAACTGAAAGTGATAAAGAAAAACTTTTACAAACTCTGTTTGCTCTTGTTGTTGTAAATATGTAAAGCCAGCATTCAAGTTTTCAGCCAAGATTATAACTAACCACATTCACAATAACACTTAGGTCTCAAGTTTACTCATATCAGTGGCATAATCAACTAGCGAGCAATAATAATAAATCTCGGATGACAACACTTTCTCAAAACAATCATAATATGATATAACAAGATGGTATCTCGCTAGCCCTTTTTGAGACCGCAAAACATAAATGCAGAGCACCTTTAGAGACCAAGGACTGACTAGACATTGTAATTCATGGCAAAAGAGATCCGGTCAAGTCATACTCAACGTAAACTAACAGTAATGAATGCAAATGACAGCGGTGGTCTCCAACTGGTGCTTTTTAATAAGAAGATGATGACTCAACATAAAAGTAAATAGATAGGCCCTTTGCAGAGGGAAGCAGGGATTTGTAGAGGTGCCAGAGCTCGGTTTTGAAATAGAGATGAATAATATTTTGAGCGGTATACTTTCATTGTCAACATAACAACCAAGAGATGGCGATATCTTCCATGCTACACACATTATAGGCGGTTCCAAAACAGAATGGTAAAGTTTATACTCCCCCTTCCGCCAACAAGCATCAATCCATGGCTTGCTCGAAAAAACGAGTGCCTCCAACTAACAAGAGTCCTAGGGGGAGTTTTGTTTGCAATTATTTTGATTTAGTTTGCATAAAGCATGGGACTGGGCATCCCGGTGACCAGCCACTTTCTCGTGAGTGAGGAGCGGAGTCCACTCCTCTTGAGAATAACCCTCCTAACATGGAAGATACGGACAGCCCTAGTTGATACATGAGCTATTCGAGCATACAAAACAGGATATTTATTTGAAGGTTTAGAGTTTGGCACATACAAATTTACTTGGAACGGCAGGTAGATACCGTATATAGGTAGGTATAGTGGACTCATGTGGAATAACTTTGGGGTTTAAGGGATTGGATGCACAAGCAGTATTCCCGCTTAGTACAGGTGAAGGCTAGTAGAAGACTGGGAAGCGACCAGCTAGAGAGCGACAACAGTCATGAACATGCATTAAAATTAATCAACACCGAATGCAAGCATGAGTAGGATATAATCCACCATGAACATAAATATCGTGAAGGCTATGTTGATTTTGTTTTAACTACATGCGTGAACATGTGCCAAGTCAAATCACTTAAATCATTCAGAGGAGGATACCACCCTATCATACCACATCATAACCATTTCAATAGCATGTTGGCACGCAAGGTAAACCATTATCACTCCTAGCTAATCAAGCATGGCACAAGAAACCATGATCTCTAGTTGTCATTGCAAACATGTTTATTCATAATAGGCTGAATCAGGAACGATGAACTAATCATATTTATAAAAACAAAAGAGGTCGAGTTCATACAAGCCTTTCTCATCTCAGTCAATCCATCATATATCGTCATAATTGCCTTTCACTTGCATGACCGAATGATGTGAATAATAATAATTGTGCATGTGCATTGGACTAAGCTGGAATCTACAAGCATTCAATAAACACGAGAAGACAAGGCAATATGGGCTCTTTTGTCAGATCAACAATTGTGCATATAAGAGCCACTTCAACAATTTAATTATGGTCTTCTCCGATCGACCCCCAAAGAAAAGAAAAGAAATAAAACTATTTACACGGGAGAGCTCCCAACAAGTAAAAGAAGAACAGTAAATCTTTTTGGGTTTTATTTTTAATTACTGCTACAAGCATGGAAAGTAAACTAATTAAAAGCTACAACTAAATTTTTTGGGTTTTCTTAAGGTTTATTAAACACACAAGAAGAAAGCATAAAAAGGAAAGTGACTAGCATGGATGATACAATGAAAAAGTATGACCACCGGCATCTGGCAATGAGTGTGTGAACATAAATGTAATGTCGGTGGGAAATACGTACTCCCCCAAGCTTAGGCTTTTGGCCTAAGTTGGTCTATGGCCATGGTTGGCCTGGCGGATATCCATAATAGTAGTTGGGGTCGTACTGAGATGCAGCGGCTATTGCCTCTTGCGCTGCAGCGTGGCGACGAGCGGCCTCCGCTCTCCTCTCGTACTCATCTACCTCCGCTCTGGTAATAACATATCTTTCTTTTGCCTGATGATCAAAGAAGGCAGGAGCAAGGAGAGTAATATGGGCAGCATGGTGTCTGTCAAAGATCAGTCAATACTGGAGAGGTGATTCTTTCCTCTCGACAAACTGGTGATGAACCATAGCATTAAAGTCTAGTTAAGCAGGGGGTAATTCAATATCATCTTCGCGTATCGCTATACCAAGAAAATTAGCTATGCGGGTTGCATAAATTCCTCCAAAGAAATCTCAATCAAATCTTTTAAGATGCAACCTACATGCAACAATGGCTCCCAAATTATAAGATTTATCTCCTAACACAACACTCCTAAGAATACTGAGGTCAGGGACACACATGTGGCATGCCTCATCTTTACCATTAATGCATCTACCTATAAAGAGAGCAAAATAATATATAGAAGGAAAGTGAATGCTCCCTATGGTAGCTTGTGTTATATCTCTAGATTCTCCCACACTTATGCTAGCAAGAAAATCTCTAAATTCAGATTTGCGAGGATCCCTTATACTACCCCCTTGTGGAAGTTTGCAAGCAGTGGTAAAATCCTATAAGTCCATAGTGTAAGAATTTTCATAAAGATCAAACAGGACAGTTGGAGGATTACGTGAAGATGAAAATTCAAACCTCCTCACAAAGGAACTAGTGAGATTGTGATACTGGCTGCACTTCTCTTCCTCGAAGCTCACAAGATCAGCGTTACACAAATATGCATTAAATTCTTCCTTAATTCCCGCTCGATCCATAAAGTTCTCAGAAGGCCATTCAGGACGCACTGGAGCGTCTCTTGGTGGCTCATCATCAACATCACGCATTGCAAGCCTGGGTCCTTGCTTCCTTGAAGAACCACCCTGGACATTTTCCTAAGCATATTTCTTCCTCTGAAAAATTCTGAAATTTTTTAGTAACTTCAAAATAAAAGTAAACCAAACTCAATAATATTGATAGCAACTACTCCTACAAGTGCCTAGGGCCTATATCATGCATCAAAACTACTTTTGGCCATATAAATTTGACATGCAAGCTCAACAGCAGGGTCACCTAAGCAGCAAAAATTTGCAATGAATAAAGCACTAGAACAAAAACTAATTGGACCAATGGAGGAGTCACATACCAAGGAACAATCTCCCCAAGCAGTTTTGTGAGAGGTGCTTTGAGCAAGGAAATCGAAAATGGCAGCAAAACGAGCTTGGACTTGGGTATGAGCTGGATATTCGTGTTTGTGGGAGGAAGAAGAAGTGTGTGGGTGAAAGGATAAGTGGAGGAGGGCCACCGTGGGCCCACGAGGCAGGGGACGCGCCCAGGGGGGTAGGGCGCGCCCTCCACCCTCGTGGGCAGGTGGGTGACCCCCCTGCTGTGTTCTCAGTGCCAAATATTTTGGAAAAATCATATTTAAATTTCAGGGCATTTGGAGAACTTTTATTTTCGGGGTATTTTTATATTGCACGGATAATCAGATAACATACATAAAATACTATTTTTATTTTATTTAATATAAATAACAGAAAGTAAAAGTGTGGTACAGAAGGTTGTGCCTTCTAGTTTCATCCATCTCATGATCATCAAAAGGAATCGACTAACAAGCTTGATCAAGTCTTGTTAAAGAATTCATTCCGAATAACATGGAACCGAAGAAATTTCGAATAACACTATGTTACCTCAATGGGGATATGCACATCCCCAATAATAAGAATATCATATTTCTTCCTGACAGTAGGGAGAGGAAATTCAAAACCTCCAAATATAATCGATGGAATTTTTCCAATAGAATTGATCCTATGAACTTGAGGTTGTTTCCTCGGAAAGTGTACCGTATGCTCATTACCATTAACATGAAAAGTGACATTGCCTTTAGTGCAATCAATAACAGCCCCTGCAGTGTTCAAAAAAGGTCTTCCAAGAATAATAGACATACTATCGTCCTCAGGAATATCAAGAATAACAAAGTCTGTTCAAATAGTAATGTTTGCAACTACAACGGGCACATCCTCACAAATACCGACAGGTATAGCAGTTGATTTATCAGCCATTTGCAAAGATATTTCAGCAGGTGTCAACTTATTCAAATCAAGTCTACGATATAAAGAGAGAGGCATAACACTAACACCGGCTCCAAGATCACATAAAGCAGTTTTAACATAGTTTCCTTTAATGGAGCATGGTATAGTGGGTACTCCTGGATCTCCAAGTTTCTTTGGTATTCCACCCTTAAAAGTATAATTAGCAAGCATGGTGGAAATTTCAGCTTCTGGTATCTTTCTTTTATTAGTAACAATTTCTTTCATATACTTAGCATAAGGATTCATTTTGAGCATATGAGTTAATCGCATATGCAAAAAGATAGGTCTAATCATTTCAGCAAAGCGCTCAAAATCCTCATCATCCTTTTTCTTGGATGGTTTGGGAGGAAAAGGCATGGGTTTCTGAACCCATGGTTCTCTTTCTTTAACATGTTTCCTAGCAACAAAGTCTTTCTTATCATAACGTTGATTCTTTGATTGTGGGTTATCAAGATCAACAGCAGGTTCAATTTCTATATCATTATCATCGCTAGGTTGAGCATCATCATGAACATTATTATTAACATTATCACTAGTTTCAGGTTCATTACCAGATTGTGTTTCAGCATCAGAGATAGAAATATCATTTGGATTCTCAGGTGTTTCAGTAACAGGTTTACTAGAAGCATGCAAAGTCCTATGATTTTTTTTCTTCCTATTAGAAGAACTAGGTGCATCTACATTATTTCTCTGAGAATCTTGCTCAATTCTCTTAGGGTGGCCTTTAGGATACAAAGGTTCTTGAGTCATTTTACCACCTCTAGTCATAACTCTAACAACATTATCATTATTCTTAGTATTCAATTCATTGAGCAAATCATTTTGAGCTTTAAGTACTTGTTCTACTTGAGTGGTAACCATAGAAGCATGTTTACTAATAAGTTTAAGTTCACCTTTGAAATTAGCCATATAATCACCCAAGTGTTCAAGCATATTTGAATTGTATTTCAATTGTCTACCAAAATAAGCATTAAAGTCTTCTTGCTTAGCCATAAATTTATCAAACTCATCTAAGCATGGGCTAGCAAACTTAGTAAATGGGATTTCAGCTTTATCATATCTATAGAGAGAATTTACCTTTACTACCTGTGTCGGGTTATCAAGACCATGAGTTTCTTCAATAGGTAAAGGATTAAGACCATATGTTTCTTCAACAGGCGGTAAATTAAGACCATGTATTTCTTTAATAGGAGGTAAATTCTTAACATCTTCAACTTTAATACCTTTTTCTTTCATAGATTTCTTTGCCTCTTGCATATCTTTAGGATTGAGAAATAGAATACCCCTCTTATTCGGAGTTGTTTAGGAATAGGCTCAGGAATTGGCTCCGGAGGTGTCCAATAATTTTCATTTGTCAGCATATAATTCAATAGAATTTCAGCTTCATCTGGTGTTCTTTCCCTGAAAATAGAACCAGCACAACTATCCAGGTAATCTCTGGAGGCATTGGTTAGTCCATTATAAAAGATATCAAGTATTTCATTTTTCTTAAGAGGATGATGAGGCAAAGCATTAAGTAATTGGAGAAGCCTCCCCCAAGCTTGTGGGAGACTCTCTTCTTCAATTTGCGCAAAATTATATATATCCCTTAAAGCAGCTTGTTTCTTATGAGAAGGGAAATATTTAGCAGAGAAGTAATAAATCATATCCTGGGGACTACGCACACAACCAGGATCAAGAGAATTAAACCATATCTTAGCATCGCCCTTTAATGAGAACGGAAATATTTTAAGGATATAAAAGTAACAAGTTCTCTCATCATTAGTAAACGGGGTAGCTATATCATTTAATTTAGTAAGATGTGCCACAACAGTTTCAGATTCATAGCCATGGAAAGGATCAGATTCAACCAAAGTAATTATATCAGGATCAACAAAGAATTCATAATCCTTATCGGTAACACAGATAGGTGAAGTAGCAAAAGCAGGGTCAGGTTTCATCCTATCATTTAGAGATTGCTTATTCCATTTAGCTAATAACCTCTTGAGTTTGTATCTATCTTTGCAAGCTAAAATAGCTAAAGAAGCTTCTTTATCAACAACATAACCCTCGGGAATAACAGGCAAGTCTTCATCATCAATTTCATTAGTATTATCAGATTCAATATTTTCAATCTCTTTAGCCCTAGCAAGTTGTTCGTCAAGAAATTCACTAAGTGGCACAGTAGTATCAAGCATAGAAGTAGTGTCATCATAAGTATCATGTATAGAAGAAGTAGCATCATCAATAACATGCGACATATCAGAACGAATAGCAGAAGCAGGTTTAGGTGTTGCAAGCTTACTCATAACAGAAGGTGAATCAAGTGCAGAGCTAGATGGCAGTTCCTTACCTCCCCTCGTAGTTGAGGGATAAATCTTGGTTTTTGGATCTCTCAAGTTCTTCATAGTGATAAGCAGATATAAATCCCAAGTGACTCAAAGAATAGAGCTATGCTCCCCGGCAATAGCGCCAGCAAATAGTCTTGATATACCACAAGTATAGGGGATCGCAACAGTTTTCGAGGGTAGAGTATTCAACCCAAATTTATTGATTCGACACAAGGGGAGCTAAAGAATATTCTCAAGTATTAGCAGCTGAGTTGTCAATTCAACCACACCTGGAAACTTAATATCTGGAGCAAAGTGTTTAGTAGCAAAGTAATATGATAGTAGTGGTAACGGTAGCAAAAGGTAGTGATAGTAAAAGTAATGTTTTTGGTATTTTGTAGTGATGATAGCAATAGCAACGGAAAAGTAAATAAGCGAAGAACAATATATGGAAAGCTCGTAGGCAATGGATCAGTGATGGAGAATTATGCCAAATGCGGTTCATCATGTAACAGTCATAACCTAGGGTGACACGGAACTAGCTCCAGTTCATCAATGTAATGTAGGCATGTATTCCGAATATAGTCATACGTGCTTATGGAAAAGAACTTGCATGACATCTTTTGTCCTACCCTCCCATGGCAGCGGGGTCCTTACGGAAACTAAGGGATATTAAGGCCTCCTTTTAATAGAGTACCGGAACAAAGCATTAACACATAGTGAATACATGAACTCCTCAAACTACGGTCATCACCGGTAAGTATCTCGATTATTGTCACTTCGGGGTTAACGGATCATAACATATAATAGGTGACTATAGACTTGCAAGATAGGATCCAGAACTCTCATATATTGATGAAAACATAATAGGTTCAGATCTGAAATCATGTCACTCGGGCCCTAGTGACAAGCATTAAGCATAGCAAAGTCATAGCAACATCAATCTCAGAACATAGTGGATACTAGGGATCAAACCCTAACAAAACTAACTCGATTACATGATAGATCCCATCCAACCCATCACCGTCCAGCAAGCCTACGATGGAATTACTCATGCACGGCGGTGAGCGTCATGAAATTGGTGATGGAGGATGGTTGATGATGACGATGGTGACGGATTCCTCTCTCCGGAGCCCTGAACGGACTCCAGATCAACCCTCCCGAGAGGTTTTAGGGCTTGGCTGTGGCTCCGTATCGTAAAATGCAATCAATTCTTCTCTCTGATTTTTTCTCCCCGAAACACAATATATAGAGTTGGAGTTGGAGTCGGAGGAGCTCCAGGGGGCCCACGAGGTAGGGGGCGCGCCCCCACCCTCGTGGACAAGTGGTGGGCCCCCTGGCCTTCATCTTTTGTAGCTATTTTTTATATTTTCCAAAAAGTTGCTCCGTGAAGTTTCAGGTCATTCCAAGAACTTTTGTTTCTGCACATAAATAACACCATGGTAATTCTGCTGAAAACAACATCAGTCCGGATTAGTTCCATTAAAATCATGCAACTTAGAGTCCCAAACATGGGCAAAAGTGTTTGGAAAAGTAGATACGACGGAGACATATCATCTTGACATTCGCTTTACCTAGAACAAGTATGAAACTAGAAGTACTTTGTAGGTGTTTTTGGATAGGTTTGCAAGATAATAAAGTGCGCGTAAATGAAAAGTAGGGGCTGTTTAGGTAAAGAAGCAATAAAGTTAGTATAGCGAGTGTGGAAAAGTGGTGGTAGGAGTTGCGAAATTTTCCCTAAGCAATTGACTACTTTACTAGACCGATAGAAAGTTTTATGTGGGAGAGGCCACTGCTAGCATGTCATCCCTGACTTGGAATTCTATGCACTTATGATTGGAACTATTAGCAAGCATCTGCAACTACTAACGTTCATTAAGGTAAAATTCAACCATAGCATTAAGATATATTGGTCCCCCTTCAATCCCGTATGCATCAATTTCTATGCTAGGTTGAAGCTTCTGTCACTCTTGCCCTCCAATACATAGTCCTATCAACATACAACTAACCCTATGGTGTGATCCACGCGCGCGCTCATATGATGGGCACCAAAGGACAGCAACATAACCACAAGCAAATTAAATCAATCATAGTAATTCACCAACCACTGATAGGACAACGAAAATCTACTCAGACATCATAGGATGGCAACACATCATTGGATAATAATATGAAGCACAAAGCACCATGTTCAAATAGAGGGTACAGCGGGTTGCGGGAGAGTGGACCACTATAGATAGATGGGGGAAGGTGATGGAGATGTTGCTGAAGATGGTAGAGGTGTTGGTGTAGATTGTGGTGATGATGATGGCCCCCGGCGGCATTCCGGCGCCACCGGAAGCGAGGGGGAGAGAGCCCCCCTTATTCTTCTTCTTCCTTGACCTTCTCCCTAGATGGGAGAAGGGTTTCCCCTCTGGTCCATGGTCTCAATGGCATGGGAGGGCATCAACCGCCTTACGGGGTGGCCACGAGGGCCCGGGGCGCACCTGGCCCCCTGGGGCGCGCCCCCTGCCTCGTGGCCCCCTCGGGCATCGTCTCGCATTGATTTTTCTTCACAAAAATCACATATATTAAAAAAATCTCCTTCAATTTTTATCCCGTTTGGACTCCCTTTGATATGGTTTTACCGCGAAACAAAAAACATGCAACAACCAGGAACTGGCACTGGACACTGGATCAATATGTTAGTCCCAAAAATATTATAAAAAGTTGCCAAAAGTATATGAAAATTGTAGAATATTGGCATGGAACAATAAAAAATTATAGATAAGATGGAGACGTATCAGCATCCCCAAGCTTAATTCCTGCTCGTCCTCGAGTAGGTAAATGATTGGATATTCCAAGCCCCTCCGAGATTGGATATGTCTCTCTGTCTCTCTCTCTTTCTGCGTTCTCAGATTCTTCCCTTTCACCGTTTCTTATATTCCCGGAGATCCGTAACTCCGATTGGGCTGAAATGTTAACACGATCTCTATCCGGATATTAGCTTTCTTGCGGCGAAAGAAGGGCATCAACTGCCTTACGGGTGGCCCACGAGGGTTAGGGGCGCGCCTAGGGGGCAGGCGCGCCCCCTGCCTCGTGGCCACCTCGGCACCGTCTCGCGTGGATTTTTCTTCCCAAAAATCATATATATTCCAAAAAAATCCCCGTCAGTTTTTATCCCATTTGGACTCCATTTGATATGGATATTCTGCAAAAGAAAAAACATGCAACAAACATGAACTGGCACTGGGCACTGGATCACTATGTTAGTCCCAAAAATAGTATAAAAAGCTGCCAAAAGTATATGAAAGTTGTAGAATATTGGCATGGAACAATCAAAAATTATAGATACGACGGAGATGTATCAGCATCCCCAAGCTTAATTCATGCTCGTCCTCGAGTAGGTAAATGATAAAAAAAGATAATTTTTGATGTGGAATGCTACCTAGCATAATCTCGATCATGTAATCTAATCATGGCATGAATATTAAGACACGAGTGATTCAGAGCAATAGTCTATCATTTGACATTAAGATAATAATACTTCAAGTATACTAATAAAGCAATCATGTATTTTCAAAATAACATGGCCAAAGAAAGTTATTCCTACAAAATCATATAGTCTGGCTATGCTCCATCTCCACCACACAAAATATTCAAATCATGCACAACCCCGATGACAAGCCAAGCAATTGTTTCATACTTTTGATGTTCTCAAAGATTTTCAACTTTCACGCAATACTTGAGCGTGAGCCATGGGTATAGCACTATAGGTGGAATAGAATATGATGGTTGAGGTTGTGTGGAGAAGACAAAACGGGAGAAAGTCTCACATCGACGCGGCCAATCAACGGCCTATGGAGATGCCCGTCAATTGATGTCAATGTGAGGAGTGGGGATTGCCATGCAATGGATGCACTAAGAGCTATAAGTGTATGAAAGCTCAAACTGGAAACTAAGTTGGTGTGCATCCAACTTGCTTGCTCATGAATACCTCAGGCATTTGAGGAAGCCCATCATCGGAATATACAAGCCAAGTTCTATAATGAAAATTCCCACTAGTATATGAAAGTGATAACTCAAGAGACTCTCTATATGAAGAACATGGTGCTATTTTGAAGCACAAGTGTGGTAAAAGGATAGTAACATTGTCCCTTTTCCCTTTTCACTCATTTTTTTATTTTTTTTCTCTTTTTTGGTGGGCTTCCTTGGCCTCTTTTATTTTTTTGTAAAGTCCAGAGACTCATCCCAACTTGTGAAGGAATCATAGTTTCCATCATCCTTTCCTCACATGGGATAATGCTCTAATAATGATGATCATCACACTTTTATTTACTTGCAACTCAATATTACAACTCGATACTAGAACAAAGATATGACTCTATATGAATGCTTCCGGTGATGTACCGGGATGTGTAATGATCTAGCGTAGAAACGACATCAAAAAACGGACAAGCCATGAAAACATCATGCTAGCTATCTTACGATCATGCAAAGCAATATGACAATGATGCTCAAGTCATGTATATGATGATGATGGAAGTTGCATGGCAATATATCTCGGAATGGCTATGGAAATGCCATAATAGGTAGGTATGGTGGCTGTTTTGAGGAAGATATAAGGAGGCTTATGTGTGATAGAGCATACCATATCACGGGGTTTGGATGCACCGGCGAAGTTTGCACCAACTCTCGAGGTGAGAAAGGGCAATGCTCGGTACCGAAGAGGCTAGCAATGATGAAAGGGTGAGAGTGCGTATAATCCATGGACTCAACATTAGTCATAAAGAACTCACATACTTATTGCAAAAATCTATCAGTCATCGAAACAAAGTACTACGTGCATGCTCCTAGGGGGATAGATTGGTAGGAAAAGACCATCGCTCGTCCCCGACCGCCACTCATAAGGAAGACAATCAATAAATACCTCATGCTCTGACTTCATCACATAACGGTTCACCATACGTGCATGCTACGGGAATCACAAACTTCAACACAAGTATTTCTACAATCCACAACTACCCACTAGCATGACTCTAATATCACCATCTTTATATCGCAAAACTATTGCAAGGAATCAAACATATCATATTCAGTGATCTACAAGTTTTATGTAGGATTTTATGACTAACCATGTGAATGACCAATTCCTGACAACTCTCTAAATAGATATAAGTGAAGCAAGAGAGTTTAATTCTTTCTACAAAAGATATGCCCACGCTCTAACAAATATAAGTGAAGCAAAAGAGCATTCTACAAATGGCGGTTTTCTATGTGAAGAGAAACAGGCAATCCAAACTTCAAATGATATAAGCGAAGCACATGAAGCATTCTATAAAGCCATACTCAAAAGATATAAGTGTAGTGCAATGAGCATTCTATAAATCAACCAAGGAATATCTCATACCAGCATGGTGCATAAAAGAAAAGTGAAAACTAAATGCAAAAGACGCTCCAAGATTGCACATATCGCATGAACAAAACGAATCCGAAAACATACCGATACTTGTTGAAGAAAGATGGGATGCCTTCCGGGGCATCCCCAATCTTAGACGCTTGAGTCTCCTTGAATATTTAATTGGGGTGCCTCGGGCATCCCCAAGCTTGATCTCTTGCCTCTCTTCCTTCTTCTCACATCGAGACCTCCTCGATCTCCGAACACTTCATCCACGCAAAACTCAACAGAAAGCTCGGTAAGATCCGTTAGTATAATAAAGCAAATCACTACTCTAATTATTGTTGAAAAACAATTCATATTTTGTTTTTTCATTTTAGCTACTGTAATATAACTTTTCCATGGCTTAATCCACTGATATAAATCGATAGTTTCATCAAAACAAGCAAACTATGCATCAAAAACAGAATGTCTAAAACAGAATAGTCTGTAATAATATGAATATTCACCGTACCTATGGTACTCCAACAATTCTACCAAAATTAGTAAAAATAAAAAAATTGTATAGAAAGACACTGCAAAAAGTTTCAGAACCGTTCGACATTCCAGCAAAAAATGTAAAATCGCGCACTACAGCCAAAGTTTCTGTCCTCCATAGTACAAACCAACAAGGAAAGTAAACATCCTAAAGGCAAATCTTGACACATTATTTTTATTTTTAAACCTTATAAAAGCACACAACAGAATTAAATGACTCTATAAAACTTCCGGGTTGTCTCCCTGGCAGCGCTTTCTTTAAAGCCATTAAGCTAGGCATATAGTGCTCAAGTAATGGATCCACCCGGATCCCAAGGTATATCAAAGCCAATTTTAATTAACAACGATTTGTAATTTAGTACTCAGCACAAAGTAACATATATCATGTAATGACGAAGTCTAACTCTCTTCCTATGCATCGGCATGTCATACAAGAACAATTCATGCACACAAAGTAAAGGCTAATGCATAGTATAAACAGTTTCTTGCAATTTTTCGTATTGGAAACATAAAGAGGCGGAGATGTAGTTCCTCTCTCATAATAATTGCAAGTAGGAGCAGCAAGAACATGCATATTATATCTATCAAAATCATCATGTGTAATATTAAAACGCTACCCATCAATATAATCCTTAATAAGGGTAAACTTCTCCGATATAGTGTAGTCGGGAGAATTCAAAAAGATAATAGGACTATCTTGCATGGCTGCAATAGCAACAATTTCATGTTTATAATAAGGAACTATAGCAAGTTCATCTCCATAAGCATAATTCATATTGGCATCTTGGCCACAAGAATAGCAAGCATCATCAAAAAGGGATATTTCAAAAGAATCAACGGGATCATAACAGTCATCATAGCAATCATCCTTCGGTAAGCACGAAGGGAAATTAAACAATGTATGAGTTGAAGAGTTACTCTCATTAGAAGGTGGGGATGGGTGATCAATCCACTCTTCCTCCTTTTGTTCTTCGCTCTCCTCATCATCTTTTTCATCCAATGAGCTCATAGTTTCATCAATTTCTTCTTCCATAGACTCCTGCAAAATATTAGTCTCTTCTTGGACAGCGGAGACTCTCTCAATAAAATCATCAATATCGGAATTGAATTCATAATTCTCATAGCAATATTTAAGGATGGCTAAATTTTCAGGTCTATAAACTGAATCATCAAAAATTTCACACTCTTTAAACAAAGATTCAATTTCATAAGCACCCATAAAAGTAACAACTTCTTCTATTTGTTCCACATCATAGTAATCATATATACCATTAGCATAAGAAGCCAAGGTTTTATAATTATTAAATTTACATGAAAAGGGAAGGTGTGGAGCCTTCATCCTAGAGCAACAAGTATAATCATATCTCAAGCATAGTTCCCAAGCATACCAATGCAACATATGAACTTGATCCCATAATAGTTTCCTTTTTTGAGTCAAGCGATAATCCCTAAAGTATTCACATTGATCCAACGTGTCTCCCATTACATAATTGAATGGGGTTTTCTCAGGATTACCAAAGTAGTACATAATATTTTTCACATAACCAGCATTGAGGGTTTTAGGAGGTTCCCCATCTCCATGAGTAGCAGGTACACCTAATTTTTTTGGTATTTCATGTTCCATATCCATAACTAAATATAGAGAACAACTAAGGACAACAAATAAAAATTACTTAGTGATAAAGCAAACAAGCACACACGAGAATATTCACCCCACGCTATTGCTCCCCGGCAACGGCGCCAGAAAAAGATCTTGATAACCCACAAGTATAGGGGATCAACTGTAGCCTCTTTCGATAAGTAAGAGTGTCGAACCCAACGAGGAGCTAAAGGTAGAACAAATATTCCCTCAAGTTCTATCGACCACCGATACAACTCTACGCACGCTTGACGTTCGCTTTACCTAGAACAAGTATGAAACTAGAAGTACTTTGTAGGTGTTTTTGGATAGGTTTGCAAGATAATAAAGTGCGCGTAAATGAAAAGTAGGGGCTGTTTAGGTAAAGAAGCAATAGAGTTAGTATAGCGAGTGTGGAAAAGTGGTGGTAGGAGTTTCAAAATTGTCCCTAAGCAATTGACTACTTTACTAGACCGATAGCAAGTTTTATGTGGGAGAGGCCACTGCTAGCATGTCATCCCTGACTTGGAATTCTATGCACCTATGATTGGAACTATTAGCAAGCATCTGCAACTACTAACGTTCATTAAGGTAAAACCCAACCATAGCATTAAGATATATTGGTCCCCATTCAATCCCGTATGCATTAATTTCTATGCTAGGTTGAAGCTTCTGTCACTCTTGCCCTCCAATACATAGTCCTATTAACATACAACTAACCCTATGGTGTGATCCACGCGCGCGCTCATATGATGGGAACCAAAGGACAGCAACATAACCACAAGCAAATTAAATCAATCCTAGTAATTCACCAACCACCGATAGGATAACGAAAATCTACTCATACATCATAGGATGGCAACACATCATTGGATAATAATATGAAGCATAAAGCACCATGTTCAAGTAGAGGGTACAGCGGGTTGCGGGAGAGTGGACCACTGTAGATAGATGGGGGAAGGTGATGGAGATGTTGGTGAAGATGGCAGAGGTGTTGGTGTAGATTGTGGTGATGATGATGGCCCCCGGCGGCATTCCGGCGCCACCGGAAGCGAGGGGGAGAGAGCCCCCCATATTATTCTTCTTCCTTGACCTTCTCCCTAGATGGGAGAAGGGTTTCCCCTCTGTTCCATGGTCTCAATGGCGTGGGAGGGGCGAGAGCACCTCCGAGATTGGATCTGTCTCTCTGTCTCTCTCTGTTTCTGCGTTCTCAGATTCTGCCCTTCCACCGTTTCTTATATTCTTGAAGATCCGTAACTCCAATTGAGCTGAAATTTCTAACACGATCTCTATCCCGATATTAGCTTTCTTGCAGCGAAAGAAGGGCATCAACTGCCTTACGGGGTGGCCACGAGGGCCCAGGGCACGCCTGCCCGCCTGGGGCGCGCCCCTGCCTCGTGGCCCCCTCGGGCATCGTCTCGAGTTGATTTTTCTTCCCAAAAATCACATATATTCCAAAAAAAATCTCCATCAGTTTTTATCCCATTTGGACTCCGTTTGATATGGTTTTACTGCGAAACAAAAAACATGCAACAAACAAGAACTGGCACTGGGCACTGGATCATTATGTTACTCCCAAAAATATTATAAAAAGTTGCCAAAAGTATATGAAAGATGTAGAATATTGGCATGGAACAATAAAAAATTATAGATACGACGGAGACGTATCATGGCCCCCGTCGTAAGGGCACTTCGGACATGACGTCCGAAGACGACGAAGCCCATTCCTTTGTCCCTGAGGACAATGACGAGGAGGAGGAGGAGGAGGAGGAGGAGGAGGAGAACAACCCTCCCCGTGAGGAGAGAAAGAAGAAGAGGGTGGCTTCCTTGCATCTGGAGGCAGAAACGCCCAAGAAGGGGAAGGGCGTCCCAACGGTCAACACCGCGTGGGACGTCGACAGTAGTCCGGAACGACGCCCCCGCACTAAGCCCCAGGCCACATCGTAAGTGACATGGCTCGCATATGCGCACATCCGGCCCTTTCTCTTCGGGAAAACTTCGTTTTTGCCACTCTAGCTTTTGCCAATTTTGCTTATGCCACTCTAGAATTTGACATCTCACTTTTGTCACTCTTTGCTTTTGACAATACATCACAAATGCCATTCCGTGGCAAAACCAATAATTCTTAATTTCACTTTTGCCACTCTTAGCTTTTGACAATGTATCACAATTGCCACTCTAAAAATTTTGCTTTTGCCACTAAATGGCAAAAGTGATATATTGTCAAAATCTAAGAGTGGCAAAAGTGAAATGTCAAATTCTAGAGTGGCATAAGCAAAATTGGCAAAAGCTAGAGTGGCAAAAACAATGTTTCCCTTTCTCGTCATTATCTTGATATAGTTAACTGTACTATTGCAGTCCGACTGGCAACCTTATCCAGCGATCCTCATCTGGAGGTTCGTTAGCTCCGTCGGAGATGGCAAGCATGTCGCCACCGCTTGCTTATTCCCCTGGGGCCAGGGACGACACCGAAGTGTTGTCCCGGAGGATTCGAACCGGGGAGGAGCCCAGGACGCTGTCCGGGAGGCGCCACAAGGCGAGACCTCCACTGCCGGACACATGGGGGAGCCGATCCCCATGGAGACTGATACGTCTCCAATGTATCTATATTTTTTGACTGCTCCATGCTATATTATCTACTGTTTTAGACATTATTGGGCTTTATTTTCCACTTTTATATTATTTTTGGGACTAACCTATTAACCGGAGGCCCAGCCCAGAATTGTTGTTTTTTTCCTGTTTTAGGCTTTCGAAGAAAAGGAATATCAAACGAAGTCCAAACGGAATGAAACCTTCGGAAACATGATTTTCTCATCAGATAAGATCCAGGAGACTTGGATCCTCCGTCAAGAAAGCCACGAGGTGGTCACGAGGGTAGGGGGCGCCCCCCTAGGGCGCGCCCCCTGCCTCGTGGGCCCCTCGAAGCTCCACCGACGTACTTCTTCCTCCTATATATATCCACGTACCCCCAAACGATCAGGGACGGCGCCAAAAACCTAATTCCACCGCCCCAACTTTCCGTATCCACGAGATCCCATCTTGGGGTTGTTCTGGAGCTCCGCCGAAGGGGGCATCGATCACGAAGGGCTTCTACATCATCATCCAAGCCCCTCCGATGAAGTGTGAGTAGTTTACTTCAGACCTACGGGTCCATAGCTAGTAGCTAGATGGCTTCTTATCTCTTTTTGGATCTCAATACAATGTTCTCCCCCTCTCTCGTGGAGATCTATTAGATGTAATCTTCTTTTTGCGGTGTGTTTGTTGAGACCGATGAATTGTGGGTTTATGATCAAGTCTATCTATGAATAATATTTGAATCTTATCTGAATTTTTTTATGTATGATTGGTTATCTTTGCAAGTCTCTTTGAATTATCAGTTTGGTTTGGCCTACTAGATTGGTTGTTCTTGCCATGGGAGAAGTGCTTAGCTTTGGGTTCAATCTTGCGCTGTCCTTTCCCAGTGATAGAAGGGGCGGCAAGGCATGTATTGTATTGTTGCCATCGAGGATAATAAGATGGGGTTTTCATCATATTGCATGAAACTATCCCTCTACATCATGTCATCTTGCATAAGGCGTTACTCTGTTTTTAACTTAATACTCTAGATGCATGCTGGATAGCGATCGATGAGTGGAGTAATAGTAGTAGATGCAGAATCGTTTCGGTCTACTTGTCTCGGACGTGATGCCTATATACATGATCATACCTAGATATTCTCATAACTATGCTCAATTCTGTCAATTGCTCAACAGTAATTTGTTCACCCACCATTGAATACTTATGCTCTTGAGAGAAGCCACTAGTGAAACCTATGGCCCACGGGTCTCTTTCTCATCATATCAATCTCCATCACTTTATTATTGCTTTGCTTTTACTTTATTTACTTTGCATCTCTATACAAAAAATATTATTTATCATCTCTATCAGATCTCACTTTCGTAAGTGACCGTGAAGGGATTGACAACCCCTAAGCGCGTTGGTTGCGTTGAGCTATTGTTTTTGTGTAGGTACGAGGGACTCGAGCGTAGCCTCCTACTGGATTGATACCTTGGTTCTCAAAAACTGAGGGAAATACTTACGCTACTTTGCTGCATCATCCCTTCCTCTTCGGGGAAGTCCAACGCAGTGCTCAAGAGGTAGCAAGAAGAATTTCGGGCACCATTGCCAGGGAGTCTGCCCAAAAGTCAACATACCAAGTACCCATCACAATCCCTATCTCCTGCATTACATTATTTTCCATTTTCCTCTCGTTTTCCTCTCCCGCACTTCACCCTTGCCGTTTTATTCGCCCTCTCTCTCTATCCTCCCTCTCTTTCTCCGTTTGTCTTTTTGCCCGTTTGCTTTTTGTTTGCTCGTGTGTTAGTTTGCTTGTTTGTTGCGATGGCTCAAGATAATACTAAATTGTGTGACTTCACCAATACCAACAATAATGATTTCCTTAGCACTCCGATTGCTCCTCTTACCGATGCTGAATCTTGTGAAATTAATACTGCTTTGTTGAATCTTGTCATGAAAGATCCGTTCTCCGGCCTTCCTAGTGAAGATGCCGCTACCAATCTTAATAGCTTCGTTGGTTTGTGTGACATGCAAAAGAAGAAAGTTGACGATAATGATATTGTTAAATTTAAGCTATTTCCTTTTTCGCTTAGAGATCGTGCTAAAGCTTGGTTTTCGTCTTTGCCTAAAAATAGTATTGATTCATGGAATAAGTGCAAAGATGCTTTTATCTCTAAGTATTTTCCTCCCGCTAAGATCATCTCTCTTATAAACGATATTATGAATTTTAAACAACTTGATCATGAACATGTTGCACAAGCTTGGGAGAGAATGAAATTAATGATACGTAATTGCGCTACTCATGGTTTGAATTTGTGGATGATTATACAAAAAATTTGTGCCAGATTGAATTTTGCTTCTAGAAATCTTTTAGATTCGGCCGCGGGAGGCACTTTTATGGAAATCACTTTAGGAGAAGCTACTAAACTCCTAGATAATATTATGGTTAATTATTCTCAATGGCATATTGAAAGATCTACTAAAAAGGTGCATGCGATAGAAGAAATTAATGTTTTAAGTGGAAATATGGATGAACTTATGAAATTATTTGCTAATAAGAGTGTTTCTTCTGATCCTAATGATGTGCCCTTGTCTACTTTGATTGAGAATAATAATGAATCTATGGATGTGAATTTTGTTGGTAGGAACAATTTTGGTAACAATGCGTATAGAGGAAATTTCAATCCTAGGCCTTATCCTAGTAATCCCTCTAATAATTATGGTAATTCCTACAACAATTCTTATGGAAATTATAATAAGATTCCCTCTGATTTTGAATCTAATATTAAAGAATTTATTTCTTCGCAAAAGAATTTTAATGCTATGATTGAAGAAAAATTGCTTAAGGTTGATGATTTGGCTAGGAACGTTGATAGAATTGCTCTTGATGTTGATTCTTTGAAACTGAGATCTATTCCACCTAAGCATGATATCAATGAGTCTTTCAAAGCCATGAGAATTTCCATTGACAAGTGCAAAGAAAGAACCGCTAGGATGCGTGCTAAGAAAGATGCCTTTATAAAAGCGTGTTCTTCTAGTTCCTATGAAAATAATGATAAAGATCTAAAAGTTATTGATGTGTCCCCTATTAAATCTTTGTTTTGCAATATGAATCTTTATAATTATGGGATTGAGTATGATCCACCTTTACCTAGAAGGCGTTCTAAGAATTCGGAATTTGTTGATCTTGATGCTAAATTTGATAAAAGTGGGATTGAAGAAATTAAAACCCTAGATGTTGCTAAACCCAGTATTATGGATTTCAAGGAATTTAACTATGAAAATTGCTCTTTTATTGATTGTATTTCCTTGTTGCAATCCATGCCAAAATCTCCTCACGCTTATAGTCAAAATAAACCGTTTACTAAACATGTCGTTGATGCCTTGATGCAATCTTATGAAGAAAAACTTGAATTAGAAGTTTCTATCCCTAGAAAACTTTATGGCGAGTGGGAACCAACTATTAAAATTAGAATTAAAAATTATGAGTTTTATGCTTTGTGTGATTTGGGTGCTAGTGTCTCTACTATTCCCAAAACTTTGTGTGATTTACTAGATTTCCGTGATTTTGATGATTGCTCTCTAAACTTGCATCTTGCGGATTCCACTATTAAGAAACCTATTGGGAAGAATTAATGATGTTCTTATTGTTGCAAATACGAATTATATGCCCGTAGATTTTATCGTTCTTGATATAGATTGCAATCCTTCTTGCCCTATCATTCTTGGCAGACCTTTCCTTAGAACGGTTGGTGCAATTATTGATATGAAGGAAGGGAATATTAGATTCCAATTTCCATTAAAAAAGGTCATGGAACACTTTCCTAGAAAGAAAATAAAATTACCATATGAATCTATCATGAGAGCCACTTATGGATTGCCTACCAAAGATGGCAATACCTAGATCTATTCTTGCTTGTTATGCCTAGCTAGGGGCGTTAAACGATAGCGCTTGTTTGGAGGCAACCCAATTTTATTTTTATTCCTTGCTTTTTGATCCTGTTTAGTAATAAATAAATTATTTAGCCTCTGTTTTGGTTGTGTTTTTTTGTTTAATTAGTGTTTGTTCCAAGTAGAACCGTTGGGAAGACTTGGGGAAGGTCTTGTTCAACTTGCTGTAAAAAACAGAAACTTTAGCGCTCACAAGAACTGCTGTAATTTTTATTTGAAAAGTGATATTTAGTTAATTATTTTTGCAGATGATTAATAGATAAATTTCTCACGTCCAGAAATTTATTGTAGAATTTTTGGGGTTCCAGATCTTGCGCTAGCTACAGATTACTACAGACTGTTCTGTTTTTGACAGATTCTGTTTTTCGTGTGTTGTTTGCTTATTTTGATGAATCTATGGCTAGTAAAATAGTTTATAATCCATAGAGAAGTTGGAATACAGTAGGTATAACACCCATATAAATAAAGAATTAGTTCATTACAGTACCTTGAAGTGGTCTTTTGTTTTCTTTCGCTAACGGAGCTCACGAGATTTTCTACTTTAAGTTTTGTGTTGTGAAGTTTTCAAGTTTTGGGTAAAGATTTGATGGATTATGGAACAAGAAGTGGCAAGAGCCTAATCTTGGGGATGCCCATGGCACCCCCAAGATAATCTAAGGACACCTAAAAGCCAAAGTTTGGGGATGCCCCGGAAGGCATCCCCTCTTTCGTCTACTTCTATCAGTAACTTTACTTGGAGCTATATTTTTATTCACCACATGATATGTGTTTTGCTTGGAGCGTCTTTTATATTTTGAGTCTTTTATTGTTAGTCTACCACAAGAATCCTTGCTGTACACACCTTTTGAGAGAGCCATTCATGATTTGGAATTTGATAGAATACTCTATGTGCTTCACTCATATCTTTTGAGCTTTATAGTTTTGCTCTAGTGCTTCACTTATATCTTTTAGAGCAGGGTGGTGGATTTGTTTTATAGAAACTATTGATCTCTCATGCTTCACTTAGATTATTTTAAGAGTCATAATAGCATGGTAATTTTCTTAAAATCCTAATATGATTGGTATGCAAGATTAATAATAAAACTTTCTTATGAGTGTGTTGAATACTAAGAAAGTTTGATGCTTGATGATTGTTTTGAGATATGGAGGTAATAATATCAAAGTCATGCTAGTTGAGTAGTTGTGAAATTGAGAAATACTTGTGTTGAGGTTTTCAAGTCCCGTAGCATGCACGTATGGTAAACGTTATGCAACAAATTTGAAACATGAGGTGTTATTTGATTGTCTTCCTTATGAGTGGCGGTCGGGGACGAGCGATGGTCTTTTCCTACCAATCTATCCCCTAGGAGCATGCGCGTAGTGCTGAGGTTTTTGATGACTTGTAGATTTTTGCAATAAGTATTTGTGAGTTCTTTATGACTAATGTTGAGTCCATGGATTATACGCACTCTCACCCTTCCATCCTTGCTAGCCTCTTCGGTACCGTGCATTGCCCTTTCTCACATTGAGAGTTGGCGCAAACTTCGCCGGTGCATCCAAACCCCGTGATATGATACGCTCTTTCACACATAAACATCCTTATATCTTCCTCAAAACAGCCACCATACCTACCTATTATGGCATTTCCATAGCCATTCCGAGATATATTGCCATGCAACTTTCCATCATTTCGTTCGTCATGACACATTCATCATTGTCATATTGCTTAGCATGATCATGTAGTTGACATAGTATTTGTGGCAAAGCCACCATTCATAATTCTTTCATACATGTCACTCTTGGTTCATTGCATATCCCGGTACACCGCCGGAGGCATTCATATAGAGTCATCTTTGTTCTAGTATCGAGTTGTAATCATTGAGTTGTAAATAAATAGAAGTGTGATGATCATCATTATTAGAACATTGTCCCAAGTGAGGAATATAAAAAAAGAGAAAGGCCATAAAAAAGAAAAGGCCCAAAAAATGAGAGAAAAAGAGAGAAGGGACAATGTTACTATCCTTTTACCGCACTTGTGCTTCAAAGTAGCACCATGATCTTCATTGTAGAGAGTCTCTCATGTTATCACTTTCATATACTAGTGGGAATTTTTCATTTTAGAACTTGGCTTGTATATTCCAACAATGGGCCTCCTCAAGTGCCCTAGGTCTTCGTGAGCAAGCAAGTTGGATGCACACCCGCTAGTTTCTTTTGTTGAGCTTTCATACATTTATAGATCTAGTGCATCCGTTGCATGGCAATCCCTACTCCTTGCATTAACATCAATCGGTGGGCATCTCCATAGCCCATTGATTAGCCTCATTGATGTGAGACTTTCTCTTTTTTGTATTCTCCATATAACCCCCCTCCATTATATTCTATTCCACCCATAGTGCTATGTCCATGGCTCGCTCTCATATATTGCGTGAAAGTTTATAGGTTTGAGATTACTAAATTATGAAACAATTGCTTGGCTTGTTATCGGGGTTGTGCATGATGATAGCATTTTTGTGTGACGGAAATGAAACATGACTAAACCATATGATTTTGTAGGGATGAACTTTCTTTGGCCATGTTATTTTGAGAAGACATAATTGCTTAGTTAGTATGCTTGAAGTATTACCATTTTTTTGTTAATATGAACTTTTGTCTTGAATCTTTCGGATCTGAATATTCATACCACAATTAAGAAGAATTACATTAAAATTATGCCAAGTAGCACTCCGCATCAAAAATTCTATTTTTATCATTTACCTACTCAAGGACGAGCAGGAATTAAGCTTGGGGATGCTTGATACGTCTCCAACGTACCTATAATTTTTTATTGCTCCATGCTATATTATCTATTGTTTTAGACATTATTGGGCTTTATTTTCCACTTTTATATTATTTTTGGGACTGACCTATTAACTGGAGGCCCAGCCCAGAATTGTTGTTTTTTGTCTGTTTTAGGGTTTCGAAGAAAAGGAATATCAAACGGAGTCCAAACAGAATGAAACCTTCGGAAACGTGATTTTCTCATCAGATAAGATCCAGGAGACTTGGACCCTCCGTCAAGAAAGCCACGAGGTGGTCACGAGGGTAGGGGGCGCCTCCCCCCTAGGGCGCGCCCCCCTGCCTCGTGAGCCCCTCGAAGCTCCACCGACATACTTCTTCCTCCTATATATATCCACGTACCCCCAAAAGATCGGGGACGGAGCCAAAAACCTAATTCCACCGCCGCAACTTTCTGTATCCTCGAGATCCCATCTTGGGGCATGTTTCGGAGCTCCGCTGGAGGGGGCATCGATCACGGAGGGCTTCTACATCATTATACAAGCCCCTCCGATGAAGTGCGAGTAGTTTACTTCAGACCTACGGGTCCATAGCTAGTAGCTAGATGGCTTCTTCTCTCTTTTTGGATCTCAATACAATGTTCTCCCCCTCTCTCGTTGAGATCTATTAGATGTAATCTTCTTTTTGCGGTGTGTTTGTTGATACCGATGAATTGTGGGTTTATGATCAAGTCTATCTATGAATAATATTTGAATCTTCTCTGAATTATTTTATGTATGATTGGTTATCTTTGCAAGTCTCTTTGAATTATCAGTTTGGTTTGGCCTACTAGATTGGTTGTTCTTGCCATGGGAGAAGTGCTTAGCTTTGGGTTCAATCTTACGGTGTCCTTTCCTAGTGACAGAAGGGGCAGCAAGGCACGTATTGTATTGTTGCCATCGAGGATAACAAGATGGGGTTTTTATCATATTGCATGAAACTATCCCTCTACATCACGTCATCTTGCTTAAGGCGTTACTCTGTTTTAACTTAATACTCTAGATGCATGCTGGATAGCGGTCGATGAGTGGAGTAATAGTAGTAGATGCAGAATCGTTTCGGTCTACTTGTCTCGGACGTGATGCCTATATACATGATCATACCTAGATATTCTCATAACTATGCTCAATTCTGTCAATTGCTCAACAGTAATTTGTTCACCCACCGTAGAATACTTATGCTCTTGAGAGAAGCCACTAGTGAAACCTATGGCCCCTAGGTCTCTTTCTCATCATATCAATCTCCATTACTTTATTATTGCTTTGCTTTTACTTTATTTACTTTGCATCTCTATGCCAAAAATACCAAAAATATTATTTATCATCTCTATCAGATCTCACTTTCGTAAGTGACCGTGAAGCGATTGACAACCCCTAAGCGTGTTGGTTGCGTTGAGCTATTGTTTTTGTGTAGGTACGAGGGACTCAAGCATAGCCTCCTACTGGATTGATACCTTGGTTCTCAAAAACTGAGGGAAATACTTATGCTACTTTGTTGCATCATCCCTTCCTCTTCGGGGAAATCCAACACGGTGCTCAAGAGGTAGCAAAGACTAGCGAAGAGGGCCGCATCCAGTTCAGCCCTCAGCCGAATATGATTCCGGAGACTCATATGGCTCTGGAGTCGGGCGAGCAGCCCCCTTTGAAGGAGAGGGTGCGCCGCTTCCACCGGTGGCCCCTGTTCATCCAGCGGCGCCGGATAACCTGATGGAGGCGCTACGAGGCGCCTCTGTCGTGGACGAGCATCGTGTCCTTATGGGCGCGGTGATCGAGAAGATTCAGTCCACCAAGAGTGGACTGAATGAAGCTTGCAGCATCCTGTTTATGGGTTTCGAGGTAAGAAAGAGAAAAAAAAACCATGTAGACAGTAGCCCCTAAGACACTGTCTGGTGTTCGGCAAGAAGAACCGGACAGAGGATCAATCTTTTGTTATAGGAGACTAACGTAATATGTATGAATAAGCAGGCGTCGTTGTTGGCCGCAACCTCGCATGCTGCCGAGGTCTTTGAACTGAGGCAGAGGCTGGAGTGGACCGAGAACGAGCTCGGCGAGGTTAAGGTTCGGCTCCAGGAGAAGCAAGGTGAGTGACGACTTGTTGTGTGTTCGGAAAGGATAGGCGCTGCATATTGACCGCAGTGTCGTGATATATGCAGGAGCCGCGACCGAGGTCGAGGCCCTAAGGAAGGCCCTGGGCGAGGCCGAGGAGAAGGCTATCCAGCAGCAAGCCGTCCATGAAAAGCTCAAGGCCCAGGTCAAAGAAGTCCAGGAGAAGCTCCAGGATGCGGTCAAGAAATGCGAAGCCTTGGAGCATGATGCGTTGGTTCAAGGGACCGAAGTCACCAAGGCTCGTCAAAGCGCGGAGACCGTACGGAATGAGGCCCAGGCCGCCCTCTAGGAGATCCAGGAGGCCAAGAAGATCACGGTGGGTAAGGCATTTAAGATGTAAAGCAAGTATGTGGAGAAGCAGTACCTTTTACTAACCCGAATTCGGAGTTCCCCAGGGGCTTTTGCCGATTTACCACGCAGTGTATCAGACGCCGTGGAGTTCTATCGAGCCGAAGGAGTGGGTTCTACGGAGAAGCTATTCTGGTCGCAGTATGCGGCGCTAGAGGATCCCGTGTTCTTCACTGATCAGCTGAAATAGCTGGTGGAGCTGCATAGGGTGGCTGAACTAGCAATTAAGGATCTGATAATCTGGCTATGGCCAGCCGAAGCTATGCCA